>NC_040022.1:20289866-20558657 GCF_000972845.2 Larimichthys crocea | reverse complement strand
ATGTGTCCTTAGCCAAACGCTTTATGACGGTTTCCATCAAACAATTTTATTCATTCCAGTTTTGTTGCTGCTGTGCTCTTACTGGATTCCCTAATTAGATTTTGTGATCACAGTTTCTGTAACTTCTGGCACAGTGCAACACATCTTTGTAATTTATAACTTCCTGAAACAAAAAAAAGGAAAAAAGAACAGGAAATAAGTCTTTGTTCATCAGTTGTTTCAAAAGAAAAAGACAAACATACATGCTTTTATTAAAAAAGAAATGAAAACATTTTTAAATTGTAATTATCTACATTTCTGTAAGTTGAAACTAATTTAGACATTTAGTGTAATATGTGAAGATTGCATGTTCTCTTCATGTCTGCGTGCATCATGTGAATAGTTTGAAAACTTCAGTCTGATTTTGCAGGTTTACAGAAAAGACTTTTAATGGTTTCAGTGTTTGCAGACACTTGGAGCCTCTAAAGGACAGACGATCAGGACACAAGCTCCAGAAAAGAGAAAACTTGACACTCACTGCCCTCTAATTGTGTTGTCTGTGACCCTTTTATCAACAAGTGATCTTTGTTGTTTGTTTGTTTGTGTTTTTTGTTTTTATCAATTAAATTTTTTTCAGTACTTTGGATATTATTATTTAAAGTATTTAATATGAATAGAATATAGAAGGATATAAAGAAAAAAGCAATAAAAAAATATAGAAAAACTATAGAACATGAATATGAAGGGAAAATTCTTAATCCTTCTGCTGTATCAATCTTCTAAAGATCTCTAAGATTTTGTACAGCTGTTAAACCAACTCCAGTCACTGTGAGTCTCGAGCACAATAATAAACAGCAGAATCTTCAGTCTTCAGACTGTTCATCTGCAGATACACCTGCTGTCTGCTGTTGTCTCTGGAGATGGTAAACCGGCCTTTGACTGACTGAGGGTAGTTAGTGCTGCTACCATCAGTACTAATCCAGGCAATCCACTCCAGTCCTTTGCCAGGAGCCTGTCTGATCCAGTGCATCCAGTAGTCACTGAATGTGAATCCAGAGGCTGTACAGGTCAATCGGTGAGATTCTCCAGGCCTTTTAATCACTGGTTCAGATTCTGTCAGAGTCTGACCATCAACACCTGTCCAGATATGAAGCAAATAAGCTTTGGCTGACAAACACCTGTCCAGATATGAAGCAAATAAGCTTTGGCTGACAACAAAAATGAATTTGAAACAATTACAAATGAAACATTAATGAAGATCTTCACCTGCCCAGCAGATAGTTAAAAGCAGCAGTCCTGTCCTATAGTCCATCATGTTAAACTGTGTGTCCACTGTTCTCTGTCATCCTCTCTGCAGTCAGATAAGTAGAGGTGGAAGACATCTGAGTTTTGCATTGACTCCTCCTTATGGGGAGGAAATGAAAGGATTGGACTTTGATGCCTTTTGTTTTTCTTGTCTAATGAAACTAGACTGATGGTAATGAACTATCCATCAAGGACAGTTAAAGTTTGAAAGTTCTGACACATTTCAAATTGAGTAACTTGTTCATCTTCATTACCACAACAAAAATAACACACAATAGTACCAGACAGAAATTTTAAGGTCTACTACTTTACAGGTTGTTGACATATAGCAGCGACCTGCACACCTATGTCAGGTGTCATGTGGTGACCAGGGGCCTGTAGGACAAAATTCATTTTGGAAAATATGTAACTGGGGCAAGTTTGTTTATATTTAGGTTATGTATCAAAATTAAGACATTGCTTTTCTTCCAAGACTCCAGGACAGTTTGTCTTGCAGTATTATTCAGCTTTCATCACAATGTCTCACAAGCACAAGAATAAACAGCAGCTCCTTCAGTCTTTGTGAGATGGTGAACTGAAACTAACTGAACACATTAAACTGCAGTCCCTGCTGACTCAGCATTTAAAATGTTCTATTAGTGTTTTAATGAAGTGAGCTCACAAAGAGTGTGAGTATAAAACTGTAGTCCAGTCCAGGGTTTGACTGTCAGTCATTTAAGATCAGTGAGATATGAGAGTCACCTTATAGTGACAGAGGAGAGAGAAACTTGACACTGACTGCCATCTAGTGTTTTTATTAAATCAACTGCAACATTATGTTTCACTCACTCCCTTATTGTCCAACAGTTGTAAATGAATCATGTTAATAACATTAATGTGGCTGAAATGGCAACATGTAGTATTTATTATTGTTATTATTTCAGCAGGTCATTAGTATCTGTTTTGTAAATAATTGATCATTACAGTAAGACTTTTATTTTTTTATGTCTTTAATGTTTGTTTTTTGTTTGGTTGTTTTTTTTGTCAGTTAATGATGTTTTCATTATTATATTACATTGGATATATTATTATATATCCAACATAATTCTGTCTCAGAATCGCTTAGTCCTGTACAAATGAGTACTGTAGGATTTTGTACAGCTGTTCAACCAACTCCAGTCACTGTGGCTATCGAGCACAATAATAAACAGCAGAATCTTCAGTCTTCAGACTGTTCATCTGCAGATACAGCTGCTGTCTGCTGTTGTCTCTGGAGATGGTAAACCGGCCTTGAACTGACTGAGAGTAGAATTTCCTATCATCATTGTGTTCAATCCAGGCAATCCACTCCAGTCCTTTTCCAGGAGCCTGTCTGACCCAGGCCATCCAGTAGCTGCTTAATGAGAATCCAGAGGCTGTACAGGTCAATCTGTGAGATTCTCCAGGCCTTTTAATCACTGGTTCAGATTCTGTCAGAGTCTGACCATCAACACCTGTCAAGACAACAACAAAAATCATGACATACAAGAAATTTACAACTTCAATCCAAACATCAAATGAAACATCAGTGAAGATCTTCACCTGCCCAGCAGATAGTTAAAAGCAGCAGTCCTGTCCTATAGTCCATCATGTTAAACTGTGTGTCCACTGTTCTCTGTCATCCTCTCTGCAGTCAGATAAGTAGAGGTGGAAGACATCTGAGTTTTGCATTGACTCCTCCTTATAGAGAGAAGGTGAGGGGGTTGCTGTGGGCGTGTCTATACCTGCTGAATGTAACCGCTGTGAAACAATCAAGAAATAACTTTTTATTTCGCTGATTAATAACAGCTTTATCAAGGCCAGTGCTCGCTCTCTGTTATTGTTGTGTCTCTTCTTCTTCTCTGTCTCTCTCTCTTTCTCTTATTATTTATGCTGATGCATGTTTGGGTTATTTTCTTGTGCTGATTCAGGTGACTGCTGAATTTAATAATTCATTTAGCTTTGAAGTAATGCTGTGGATTTTGCATCCAGTTGTTAAATATTAAATTGTTTTTAAAGGGGATCTGTTGTTGCTCAGTTGCACAGGAGGATACAATTAAAGTGCTTTCAGTGTAAATATGTACTGAATGAATGTAGCTCTCATTTTACTGTATTCAAACTACAGCTCATTATCAGTCTGCAGAATTGAAAGTTAAGGTTGCTAAACCATTAAATTGTTTATATTGTTGTGATTTTCATCTTTGAGGAATAGGTTTCATGAACACTGAAGTTCTGTTAATAACATCTGTTAATTTAGTGACACATTTTGCATATTTAAGTAATTCAAATCGATGTTCAGAAATAGAATACGATTTGTCATGAAATATGGTTTTGAAACTCAATAAAAAACAACTAATAAGATGTTTTGATGTAAAGGAAATAAATAATTTACTTCAACTACCTAAACTGAAGATGTGAATCAAGTGAAGAGGTCTGATGAGTACTGTAGGATTTTGTACAACTGCTTAAGCAACTCCAGTCACTGTGAGTCTCGAGCACAATAATAAACAGCAGAATCTTCAGTCTTCAGACTGTTCATCTGCAGATACACCTGCTGTCTGCTGTTGTCTCTGGAGATGGTAAACCTGCCTTGGACTGACTGGGAGTAAAAAGTGTGGCTACCATCACCATAGATATGAGCGATCCACTCCAGTTCTTGTCCAGGAGCCTGTCTGACCCAGCCCATCGCAAAGCTACTGAATGACAATCCAGAGGTTGTACAGGTCAATTTGTGAGATTCTCCAGGCCTTTTAATCACTGGTTCAGATTCTGTCAGAGTCTGACCATCAATACCTGTTAAAGTGACAATAAAAACGTCACACTAATTTGCAACACACATACATACAAAAAGCAAATAAAAAAATCAGTGAAGATCTTCACCTGCCCAGCAGATAGTTAAAAGCAGCAGTCCTGTCCTGTAGTCCATCATGTTAAACTGTGTGTCCACTGTTCTCTGTCATCCTCTCTGCAGTCACATAAGTAGAGGTGGAAGTCATCTGAATTTTGTTTGAAATTAGATTTTTGTTTGAAGTCTAGGGCCCATATGGTTTGACTGTTTATGGAGCATAAAATATGACTATATATATATATAATCAATTTGTAATCACATATTCATGTATAAACATTGTTTTATCTTAATTTGTGTAGTTTCATTTCAGCTACCAGATTGTTGTGTTGTCTTTGATCCCTTCATGAACAAATTACCTTTATTGTGTTTTTAATTGGTTAATGTTTGAGTAAGAATGTTTTTCATTAGAAGTGTTCAAAACTTTGCATTGTTATGTAAAATCAAAATTGTTATCAAATATGTAATATAAAACAATATAGTTTAGGACAAATATGACAAATTAGATAGTATTATGTCATCTACTTTATGCTTAGCTTTTAATCAGCAAAGTAAAGATGAGTACTGTAGGATTTTGTAAAGCTGCTCAACCAACTTCAGTCACTGTGGCTCTCGAGCACAATAATAAACAGCTGAATCTTCAGTCTTCAGACTGTTCATCTGCAGAAACAGCTGCTCTCTGCCATCGTCTCTGGAGATGGTAAACCGACCTTGGACTGACTGAGAGTAGTATTTGCTGCTACTACCAGGATGAATCCAGGCAGCCAACTCCAGTCCTTTTCCAGGAGCCTGTCTGATCCAGCCCATACTATAGCTGCTGAATGACAGTCCAGAAGTTGTACAGGTCAATCTGTGAGATTCTCCAGCCCTTTTAATCACTGGTTCAGATTCTGTCAGAGTCTGACCACCAACACCTATCAAGACAGCAAAGAAAAGTATCATACAAACAACGAAAACCAAATTTACAACTTAAAAGTAAACATCAAATGAAAGATCACTGAAGATCTTCACCTGCCCAGCAGATAGTTAAAAGCAGCAGTCCTGTCCTATAGTCCATCATGTGAAACTGTGTGTCCACTGTTCTCTGTCATCCTCTCTGCAGTCAGATAAGTAGAGGTAGAAGACATCAAAGTTTTGCATTGACTCCTCCTTATAGGGAGGAAAGAACCAGACTAGAGATATTTAATGAAAATGGGGAATGTCAGCAACAGTCTGCCCTCCAAGTCAGCTGTTGTCTGTTTCAATTTGTGTAAAATTTCTAACAGAAACATTTATTGAAAAATAACCACTTATATTCAAATCATGCAAAAATCTGTCATCTGACACATTAACATACAAGATTTATTTGCAAAAATCTGTCATCTGACACATTAACATACAAGATTTATTCCAATAAGATAACTCATAATTCACCTCTGTATGAAGCCTCTGTTTCCCATTCGTCACTTTGAGTATAATGGGCAGCACATGAGAACATTTACAATAATATGAATCATGTATAGTTTTATTCTGATCACCAACAGTTACTAGCATTTCTAAAAACTGCTTTATTGTCCTCTCACCCTGTCATATTATTAATTAATATTTTGAATATATTGTGGATTGTGGACATTTTACGTAATCATGTCTGATCAAATGAGAACCTTTACACTGACTGCCATCTAGTGTTTTTAAAAAAGACATTCTTTTGACAAATAGTGTAAAGATTATGTAAACTTGTGGCTGAAATGTGTACATGTTTTATTTCTTTTATTCATACATGGACAATGCTTTACTGTCATTGGCTGCTTTGTGAAGAAGTGATCATTACATCAAGATATTTTTATTTATTTATGTCTTCAACGTCCATTGTTGTTGGTTCATGATGATGTTTTCAATAAACACAACAAACCAATAGATGAAATAACTAAATTATTATTTTTAATTGTCTATCTGTCCAGTAATGATGAGTACTGTAGGATTTTGTACAGCTGTTCAAACAGCTTCAGTCACTGTGAGTCTCCAGCACAATAATAAACAGCAGAATCTTCAGTCTTCAGACTGTTCATCTGCAGATACAGCTGCTCTCTGCTGTTGTCTCTGGAGACGATAAACCGGCCTTGGACTGACTGAGAGTAGTATTTGCCACTGCTGCCACCTTCAGTAGCAATCCACTCCAGTCCTTTTCCAGGAGCCTGTCTGACCCAGGCCATCCAGTAGCTACTGAATGACAATCCAGAAGTTGTACAGGTCAATCTGTGAGATTCTCCAGGCTGTTTAATCGCTGGTTTAGATTCTGTCAGAGTCTGACCATCATGTTAAACTGTGTGTCCACTGTTCTCTGTCATCCTCTGCAGTCAGATAAGTAGAGGTGGAACACATGTGAATTTTGCATTGACTCCTCCTCTGAGTGTGAGCATCCATGTCAATTCTGACCTCTCATGTCTTTAATGCATCATTATTCAAGAAACTCATTTGAATCCTATTACAAGCTGCAGTTTCTGAACACACAGCCAGACACAGCTTCAGAAGTGAAATGCAGTTGGACTGGACAGAACTTGTCATTGTCATTTAGAAAGAAACAATGTCTCAGACATTTACGTTAAAAATGTTGAAGGACGAAATTAATATGCTGTAAAAAGGGATAACAGTAACAACAATAACAATAAGTTAACAACAAACCATTAGATTAATTTTCAAAGTTTTTATCTCCTCAGTGTTAATCCATAATCCAAAAACAGCCATCTAGGTATCACTAACTGACCATCAGTCAATGCTGTCTGATAAAACACAAAACATTAGGAAGCAGGAGAACTCACAGTGCAGAGAGAAACCAGCCAGCGGAAGAATGAATGTGTTCATCCTCCCGAATCTGAGGATGTGACCTCTGATGCTCCACACAAAGTACAAGAGCGGTCAGATTTTTTTTTTTTTTAGGTAAATTCATTTGTCACATCCAGAAGTATATTTCATTTTTCTCCATTTTAAAAAGATTTGTTTTATGATCATATGTTGTAACTAAAACAGAGAAAATAAGAGTGTCTGTATGATAAAAGTTTAACTAAAGAATCAACATGAAATGATGAAAATTATTGTTCAGTCACATGGTTTGGGGGTATTGGTGGTTAGGTCTGTTGGAGGTTTGTATCATTATGGAGACATGTGCACACAAATCAACAGCTGTATCTTCAGGCTGCACATTTTTTTATTTTAGAGTCACTGTTGCAGCAGAAGTGTCTCTGCTGTTGCTGAACTTGTTCTTCAGAGCATTATTTTGACAAAAGTCACGTCCACCCCACTGATGTAAAAATCCAGTCCATTGGTTTTCCTTCACACTGTCTGATCCAACCTGTTGCAGGAATTTGTACATCTGTTCAAACAACTCCAGTCACTGTGACTCTCAAACACAATAATAAACAGCAGAATCTTCAGTCTTCAGACTGTTCATCTGCAGATACAGTTGATCTCTGCTGTTGTCTCTGGAGATGGTAAACCGACCCTGGACTGACTGAGAGTAGGATTTGCTGCTACCACTACCACTACTAATGATGGCAATCCACTCCAGTCCTTTTCCAGGAACCTGTCTGACCCAGGCCATCCACTGGCTGCTGAATGTGAATCCAGAGGTTGTACAGGTCAATCTGTGAGATTCTCCAGGCCTTTTAATCACTGGTTCAGATTCTATCAAAGTCTGACCATCAACACCTGTCAAAAAAACATCAGTGCCTGAACACTTGTAATATGAAGTGACCAGAGGAGGAGCCCTCAGACCACTAATGATTTTTACACTAGTTCACTGTTCACCATGATGCCAATATCAGTTATATTTAAACTCCTTTGAATTTGAACTCCTACAAACCTTGTCTGTAAATCTGACAGATTTCTGAATCCAAATTAATATTATTATTTCTATTTCATGCAAATGACATGAAAACAAATAGAAATATTAATAGTAATAGAAAACAAAGTATGGAATAGGAAAAATTAAGGAAAAATAGTTCATGCTTGTTCATTGTTGATTCATGATAATGTTTTCATGATTTCATCAAACACAATAAAGCAATAGATTAAATCGTTAATAATTATTTTTGATTGTCTATCAGTCTAGTAATGATGAGTACTGTAGGATTTTGTACATCTGCTCAATTAACTCCAGTCACTGTGGCTCTCCAACACAATAATAAACAGCAGAATCTTCAGTCTTCAGACTGTTCATCTGCAGATACACCTGCTGTCTGCTGTTGTCTCTGGAGATGGTAAACCGGCCTTGAACTGACTGAGAGTAGAATTTGCTGCTACCGCTACCACGCTCAATTATGGCAATCCACTCCAGTCCTTTCCCAGGAGCCTGTCTGATCCAGGCCATCCAGTAGTGACTGAATGTGAATCCAGATGCTGTACAGGTTAATTTATGAGATTCTCCAGGCCTTTTAATTACTGGTTCAGATTCTGTCAGAGTCTGACCATCAACACCTGTCAGGATAACAATAAGTTAAAAAAAATCACGTAATCATGTAACAAATCTATAACTTAAATCCAAACATCAAATGAAAGATCAGTGAAGATTTTCACCTGCCCAGCAGATAGTTAAAAGCAGCAGTCCTGTCCTATAGTCCATCATGTTAAACTGTGTGTCCACTGTTCTCTGTCATCCTCTCTGCAGTCAGATAAGTAGAGGTGGAAGACATCTGAGTTTTGCATTGACTCCTCCTCACAGGGAGGACATTTTATTCATGCATCTCAATTTTTCATTTGAATTCAAATTCAAATCTTTAGAAGTTGAATTTTGTGCTCTTGTCTGAATTTGAATTGTTTGAAATTAGACTTTTTCTTTTAAGTCTAGAGTATGGGCAATGAGCAAAAAAAACACATCTGAAAAATGAACCACATATATGAAAAAATGTAATTTTGCAGCAACATTTACATTGTTAGATGTTATAGTTTACACCTTAAAATTTGACAAAAAGACACTATATCTAACAAACACAATGTAGAATGTCTGACCCCTTAACTGAGGGATTTCTGTTCAAGTCTATTGAAGCTTTGTGTTGTTGTGATTCTCTGGCACAGTAATACACAGCAGTGTCTTCAGGCTGCACATTCTGTCCGTTTAGAGTCACTGTGTTGCTGGAAGTGTCTAAGTCAATACTGAACTTGTTCTTTAGAGAATCTTTATAGAATGAAGCTCCAGTGTTTCTCACTCCAATCCACTCCAGTCCTTTCCCTGCAGGCTGTCTGATCCAAGCTGTGAGGTAGCTGCTAACAGAATAAGAGACCTGACAGGTGATGGTCAGACGTTGACCTGGCTGCACAGTCACAGAGGCTGGCTGTGTCAACTGTTCACACTTCACACCTGTTAAAAAAGAAAATGGTTTGTAACAAATGATCAAGTTATACTGCAAAAAAACAACTTTTAAGTCCAGAGAGACTTATATCCAGCTGCCAACAGCAGCAGCAGAGCTACAGAAAACATGGTTTATGTTGAAAGTGACGAGCTGTGAACTCCACTGACAGCCTGATGTGAAGTTTTTATAGCTGAGTAACAAGGAAGGTCACTGAGTTTGCATAGAATCAAATATATGAAGCATTGTCTGCTAGCTGTGATAAAAAAAATAACATGCCTGAAAACTGCTTTACATTACATGTTTTTATTTCATTACACACTCAGTTTTAACATTTTGTCCCTTCCATAAAATGTCCCTGCATTTACAGAAGTAAAATAACTGTTAACTTTGTCTTTACTGTAAACTGTTAATGACTAAATGTATTGTATTGACAACAATTTATTATTACATCATGTAAATTATTGTATAGTTTCAAACGATGATGAGGATCATTTTTACTATTCTTAATGCAAATATTAACATGAATCATGGATAATGGAAAACATATTCTATAAAAATCAGCATTGCTATGACAATGATGATAGTGATAGTGATGATGTGCACTCATGGATACAAAAGGGGCAACCACCAAAAATGTTGCTTTCTATAAGACATGTTTACAGTGTGTGTAGCATGTTTTCTAATAATTAAAACGCATTTTAAATAGTATGTGAGCTATTTACAGTCAGCATATCCTACATCAAATCATGATCAACTTTAAACATATGAGCACAACTTTTAAATATTCACTTATTTTCTCGCTTACTGAACTTACTGTAATTGCTACAAACAGAAATACAGTGGCAGCAGCCAGGAAAATGTAAAAAGTGTGAAAACTTCAGTCTGAAGCTGCTGGTGTGGAGGTTTACATAAAAGACTTTTATAGGTTTAAGGTTTGGTAGATGTTTAAATACATACAGAGAAACTTGAAGCCTCCAGAGGAAAACTGCTGCTCAGGACAAGAGATCTGAGAGTCTCCTCAATGTTTTATACAAAAACTGCAACATTAATTTTAACTCTGATATCATGACATAATATGAGTATTTAAAAAATGAATAAATAAATACAAATATGAGGCATTTGAAGCTCTGTGATAAGAGAAACAAGTCTTACCTTCAGGTGATTATACACAAATGATGACATAGTTATGCATATTGTGGTGTATATTATATCATATTACATTTTTGTCATATCCTGAAAATGGAACTACCTAAAATGTACACACTGGACCTTTAACTAAAATTAAACTGTAAACCTCAATCAAGTAAAGATGAGTACTGTAGGATCTTGTACACCTGCTCAACCAACTCCACTGACTATTTACTATTGAGCACAATAATAAACAGCAGAATCTTCAGTCTTCAGACTGTTCATCTGCAGATACAGCTGCTGTCTGCTGTCGTCTCTGGAGATAGTAAACCAGCACTTGACTGACTGAGAGTAGTGGATGTAGCTATCACCACTAATATAAGCAATCCACTCCAGTCCTTTTCCAGGAGCCTGTCTTATCCAGACCATCCCATAGTCACTGAATGTGAATCCAGAGGCTGTACAGGTCAATCTGTGAGATTCTCCAGGCCTTTTAATCGCTGGTTCAGATTCTGTCAGAGTCTGACCATCAACACCTGTCAAGACAGCAACAACAAGAATCCCATACAACAAATTTACAACTTAAATCCAAACATCAAATGAAACATCAGTGAAGATCTTCACCTGCCCAGCAGATAGTTAAAAGCAGCAGTCCTGTCCTATAGTCCATCATGTTAAACTGTGTGTCCACTGTTCTCTGTCATCCTCTCTGCAGTCAGATAAGTAGAGATGGAAGACATCTGAGTTTTGCATTGGCTCCTCCTCACAGGGATTGGACTTGAAAATGGAATATAAATTGGTTGTGTGATTGACTGGTGAACTGTTCATAATGTTCTTCGCCTCTCACCTGAGATTGGCCTCTGCTACCCTGTGATCCTCAAGAATCAGCAGGTATAGCTGATAGGGGGTGATTGAATGCTTAAAACAGCTAATCTTTGCTTTATATTAGGTCATTCTGAAAAGTTAGAAGTTGGGGTCACACTGGATTGCATTATATTAAACTGAACTGAATTTGTTGTTGTTTACACTGTCATTATTTATGACACTTTGCTGTTCTTTTAACTGGTACCATCAGCCACACGCACAACAGACACACAGATTTATAGAAGCATAAAGTGTTTACTCTATCATGTGACACATTTTGCCTTTTGCTTTTAAAATACATGCATTCAATCACAATGGTAAAAGAGAATGTATATTAATTACTATAAATGATCTTCTTTTAAACTCTAAAGATTCTCTCTTTAACAGTGAACTGGTGTTAAAATCATTAGTGGTCTGAGGGCTCCTCCGCTTTATGTTATTGTGGATCTCTGGCACAGTAATACACAGCAGTGTCTTCAGGCTGCACATTCTGTCCGTTTAGAGTCACTGTGTTGCTGGAAGTGTCTAAGTCAATGCTGAACTTGTTCTTTAGTGAATCTTTATAGAATGAACCTCCAGTATATCTCATTCCAATCCACTCCAGTCCTTTCCCTGCAGGCTGTCTGATCCAAGCTGTGTAGTGGCTGCCAACAGAATAAGAGACCTGACAGGTGATGGTCAGACGTTGACCTGGCTGCACAGTCACAGAGGCTGGCTGTGTCAACTGTTCACACTTCACACCTGTTAAAAAGTGAAAAGGTTTTGCATTTTCTCATTTACTGAACTTACAGACTGCATTTGGTACAATCAAAAATATAGTAACAGCTGCTAGGATCATGTAGATAGTCTGAAACCTTTAGTCTTATTTGACTGTTTGCAGGTTAGCATAAAATACTTTCAATGGATTAATTAAAGACATACAGAGAATCTTTCATCACTCTCATGTTATAACACACTTTAGATTCTACATCATTATGCATCTTCATTCTAGAATGTTGTATTTTTTATTTTTGTTTTTTATTGAGCCACAAGATTGTGTTGTTTTTTTTTATCTTATAAACAAGTAATCTTTTTGTGTTTTTTATCAGATCAGTTTTTTTTGTAAATAATCTTTATTAGGGACAGTTGTTCAGACTTTCTATAATGCATTATTAAAATATGTAATTTAAATCTTAAATATAAAAAAATAAGTAATAAAAATAGATAAATAGAAGTATTGAATATGCATATGAAGTCAAAAATAATTCATACTTAGTCTCTACCAACCTAGTAAAGTTGTGTACTGTAGGATTTTGTACAGCTGTTCAACCAACCTCAGTCACTATCAAGCACAATAATAAACAGCAGAATCTTCAGTCTTCAGACTGTTCATCTGCAGATACACCTGCTGTCTGCTGTTGTCTCTGGAGATGGTAAACCGGCCTTGGACTGACTGAGAGTAGTAGATGTAGCTACTATCAGTATAGATAAAAGCAATCCACTCCGGTCCTTTTCCAGGAGCCTGTCTGATCCAGGCCATATGGTAGTCACTGAATGTGAATCCAGAGGCTGTACAGGTCAATCTGTGAGACTCTCCAGGCCTTTTAATCGCTGGTTCAGATTCTGTCAGAGTCTGACCATCAACACCTGTCAGGATAACAAAGAAAACCATTATAAAAGACAACAACAAACAAATTTACACCTTAAATCCAACATCACATTTAAGATCAGTGAAGATCTTCACCTGCCCAGCAGATAGTTAAAAGCAGCAGTCCTGTCCTATAGTCCATCATGTTAAACTGTGTGTCCACTGTTCTCTGTCATCCTCTCTGCAGTCAGATAAGTAGAGGTGGAAGACATCTGAGTTTTGCATTGACTCCTCCTCACAGGGAGGAGAGAACTGAACTTGTCTTTAACTCAACAGGATTATCTTTAACTCATGGAATAGTCTTTTTCACCCAGGTCATATTACAAAAGAGAAATATGGATTATTTTTTATATATCTGTAAAAAGATATAGCTACTGTACAGTCGTAGTTTAGTTATCAGATGTTGTTTGTATTATAACAGGGGAAATGATTTCCCCATCCAGGTTTGGATTTTTATGCCTCTTGTCTTTCTTGTCTAATGAAACTAGACTGATGGTAAGGAACTATCCATAAAGGACAGTTAAAGTTTGAAAGTTCTGACACATTTCAAATTGAGTAACTTGTTCATCTTCATTACCACAACAAAAATAACACACAATAACAACAGACAGAAACATCAAGGTCCACTCTTTTACAGGTTGTTAACATATAGCAGCAATCTGCACACATATAACCAATAAACTATATGCTGCATCACAAAGACAGGCAATTTAAATAGATTACATAAAACTTTATCTGCTCAGCACTGATTTTATTTTTCTATTTTTAGATGATTTAATTCTGTTTCAGGGAAAGCATGAAGACAGTTCAGTCTGTGTGTCCATAATTCTCTGATGTCAGGTGTCATGTGGTGACCAGGGGCCTGTAGGACACAATTAATTTTGGAAAATATGTCACTGGGGCATGTACAGTATGTCTATATTTAGGCTATATATCTATGTGTGCATGAACTGCAGCTGCATTATTGATTGACATTAAACAAAATAATCCAAGAGGTTGATTTGTGCGTTACGACTACCAGGTCATGGTGTGTAGCTAAAAAGAACATTTATACAGCACAAGCTACACTGTCAGTCTCACACACTTTCATTTCAATTTGATGGGTCACCTCAGTGAGGTGGATTACTGCTGATTATACTGTTGTCTCTGGAGATGATAAACCGGCCTTGAACTGACTGAGAATAAAAAGTGCGGCTACTATCAGGATAGATCAAAGCAATCCACTCCAGTCCTTTTCCAGGAGCCTGTCTGATCCAGGCCATATAGTAGCCACTGAATGTGAATCCAGAGGCTGTACAGGTCAATCTGTGAGATTCTCCAGGCCTTTTAATCACTGGTTCAGATTCTGTCAGAGTCTGACCATCAACACCTGTAAAGATATGGAGCAAATAAGCTTATGCTGACAACATTAAATGAATTTGAAACAATTACAAATGAAAGATTAGTGAAGATCTTCACCTGCCCAGCAGATAGTTAAAAGCAGCAGTCCTGTCCTATTGTCCAGAATAAATTTGATTCATGCATGTCAATTTAAAATTGGTATGTGAATTGCCTTTAGAAGTCAAACTTTCCACTCATTGGGAATTTTGATTGTCTGAAATTATATTTTTGGTCACATATATTGTATATCAGGTTAATCCATAAGCAAAATCCTAATAGTATAAGCTACAAGCAAAAATACAATACAACTGAAAAGCAACCATATACAGTATATTAAAATATTACATTTTGCAGCAATATTTAAATGTTTAAATGTCATAACTTAACACTGAAAAATCATAAAATTCTGTTCTTATTATCATGACACAATATCTTAAATTTACAGACATGATTACAAGACATGATATGTTGAGTCAAACCAAGTTTATTAAACATCTAAATACAAATATATAATTTTTTACTACTGATAATGTTAACTTTTATTTATTAAAAAGTAGAACTAGTCAATGATTTGCATGTTTCATTGGACAAGAAAAAGAGTAAATAAATGTATTTAAATGTTCCAAAGTGCAGAATAAAGTGAGTGTCATTTTATTATATGCAAACTAAATGTCATCATCAGTCTGCAGACCTGTAAATGGTCCGGGTACCAAAGTATAATCTGTTTTTTCTGTCAAAACCAAAATACAAAAAAAAGGAGGTTAGACATTTTGCAAAACCATTTTATTGTGCAAGAGCTTTTTATATTTTAGTGATTGTCATCTTTAAGAAATGGGTTTCATGAAACTCTGAAGCTCTGTTCATGACTTATGCTAATTTAGTTAAACACATGTTTAGTTAAACATATCACCAAAATGAACTAGAACATTAATTATATGAGGTCTGAAGAGTACTGTAGGATTATGTAAAGATGCTCAACTCCAGTCACTGTGACTATTGAGCACAATAATAAACAGCAGAATCTTCAGTCTTCAGACTGTTCATCTGCAGAAACAGCTGCTCTCTGCTGTTGTCTCTGGAGATGGTAAACCGGCCTTGAACTGACTGAGAGTAGATAGTGCTGCCACCATTACCACTGATATAAGCTAGCCACTCTGGTCTTTTTCCAGGAGCCTGTCTGATCCAGTGCATAGGATAGATGCTAAATGTGAATCCAGAGGCTGTATATATAATCAATTTGTAATCACATATTCATGTATAAACATTGTTTTATTTTATCTTAATTTGTGTAGTTGTTTAATTTCAGCTACCAGATTGTTGTGTTGTCTCTGATCCCTTCATGAACAAATTACCTTTATTGTGTTTTTAACTGGTTAATGGTTGAGTAAGAATGTTTTTCATTAGAAGTGTTCAAAACTTTGCATTGTTAAAAAAAAAATCAAAATTGTTATCAAATATGAAATATAAAACAATATATTTTAGGACAAATATGACAAATTAACAACTTCAGTCACTGTGAGTCTCGAGCACAATAATAAACAGCAGAATCTTCAGTCTTCAGACTGTTCATCTGCAGATACAGCTGCTCTCTGCTGTTGTCTCTGGAGATGGTAAACCGGCCTTGGACTGACTGAGAGTAGTAGATGTCGCTACTACCATCACTGATGGTAGCAATCCACTCCAGTCCTTTTCCAGGAGCCTGCCTGATCCAAGCCATCCATTTGCTACTGAATGACAACCCAGAGGCTGTACAGGTCAATCTGTGAGATTCTCCAGGCCTTTTAATCACTGGTTCAGATTCTGTCAGAGTCTGACCATCAACACCTGTAAAGAAGAAAACCATACAAACAACAAATTTAAAACTTAAAAGTAAACATTAAATGAAAGATCAGTGAAGATCTTCACCCGCCCAGCAGATAGTTAAAAGCAGCAGTCCTGTCCTATAGTCCATCATGTTAAACTGTGTGTCCACTGTTCTCTGTCATCCTCTCTGCAGTCAGATAAGTAGAGGTGGAAGCATCTGAGTTTTGCATTGACTCCTCCTCATGTGGAGGAGAAAACTGAATTGGAATATAAATTGGTTGTGTGATTGACTGGTGAACTTTTCATAATGTTCCCTGCCTCTCACCTGTGATGCTTAAGAATAAGCAGGTATAGTTAATAGGGGGGTGATTGAATGATTAAAACCGCTAATCTTTGCTTTGTCATTCTGAAAAGCTAGAAATTGGGGTCACACTGGATTGCATTATATTGAACTGAAGTATTTGTTGCAGCTTTTACACTGTCATTATTTATGGCACTTTGCTCTTTTTCAAAATCATGAAAACTGGTACCATCAGCTAAACTTGCGTCCAACTTATACAACAGACACACAGATTTACAGAAGCAGAAAGTATTTACTCTATCATGTGACACATTTTTTGCATTTGCTTTTAAAATACATGCATTCAAACACAGTGGTAAAAGAGAATATATATTAATATCTTTAAAAATATATATCTGAATAATGGAAAAGTGGAATAAAAATAAGTGATGCAGGATGTAGGTGATACTGAGACAACTTAATGTTCCCATTGGTGGTAAATAGAGGAAGTAGTTTTTGTATGACTTTCCTATTATTGTCTCTCACTGTGTTTCTTCTGGCACAGTAATACACTGCTGTGTCCTCAGTCTTCAGACTGTTCATCTGCAGATACAGTTTACTGCTGGAGTCATCTCTGGAGATGGTGAATCTGCCCTGGACTGACTGGGAGTAGTGGATAGGAGTACTGGATGTGCCTATATAAGCAATCCACTCCAGTCGTTTTCCAGGAGCCTGTCTGATCCAGCTCATAGCATAGCTGCCGAGTGTGAATCCAGAGGCTGTACAGGTCAATCTGTGAGATTCTCCAGGCCTTTTAATCACTGGTTCAGATTCTGTCAGAGTCTGACCATCAACACCTGTCAAAAAACATAATATTAATTTTTTTAGTACACAAAAAGAACAAATCAAAATTAGTGAAGATCTTCACCTGCCCAGCAGATAGTTAAAAGCAGCAGCCCTGTCCTATAGTCCATCATGTTAAACTGTGAGTCCACTGTTCTCTGTCATCCTCTCTGCAGTAAGTTAAATATAGGCGTAGAGCCTTTAAAGTTTTGCATTGACTCCTCCTCACAGATAGGATATAGGTAGACTGAATGTATTGAATGTACTGTTTAATTTCTGTGTATTATCAATGGTATTATCTGACCTGGGCAGCAGCATATCAACAATAAATTTTAACATTATAACTGTTTTGCTGATATTTTTCTCTTTACTGTTTAACTTGACATATATTGTATGACAAAACTGCTTCAAAAATAATTCAAAATGGTTAAAAAATTGCCTTCAGTTTCACAAGTTTGTTCATTGCACTTCCATAATTACAATTATATTATATTATTAATTTCCAGCTGCTGGACTCCTCTGGTAGCCCTGAGTAACTGGAGGTACTTAGACCTGACAAAGAAGAGTATACAGCTCTTTATTTTTCAAAATATAGAATCAACCTGCATTATGATATTATAACATGCAAAGGGCCCTATAAGCATGACTGTTTTAAAAACAAAAAATGAACATATAGTTCTCTCAACCTCAACCTCAACCTTTTCTCTTACTCTAGTCATTTTTTCACCTGTGCCTTTCATTTCTTCTCTGACAGAATGTTGCATTGATTGTTAAATATGAAAACTTCCAGTGTAAATGACAAGCAGGAGTCTTAAACTTAACTTCAGTTTATAGTTTGAGTATCATTTAGTTAAGCAAAAAAAGATATATATTGTACTGAAAAGTATTTCCTTTATTCATACAGTACATACAGTTGTAATATTTATTGATCATCTTTTCTCTGGGATCGTCTTTCTTATTTTTGCAACACAGAGAAAAATATGTGTACTTTAAACAAAAGCAAAAAGAAAAATCAAAATTTGATTTGCATTACTGAGTCTATTATTAGTAAAACTGGGCGTTGTAGGTTTTTGTATGGCATTGTGCCTTCCTGTGTCACTGTGACTCAAGCACAGCAGAATCTTCAGTCTTCAGACTGTTCATCTGCAGATACACCTGCTGTCTGCTGTTGTCTCTGGAGATGGTAAACCGGCCTTTGACTGACTGAGAGTAGTGGATGTTGCTACTGTCATAAATGGCAGCAAGCCACTCCAGTCCTTTTCCAGGAGCATGTCTGATCCAAGCGTTCCAGTAATGGGCATCCAACCCTGAATATGTGCAGGTCAGTCTGTGGGATTCTCCAGGCCTTTTAACCACTGGTTCAGACTCAGTCAGAGTTTGACCCTCAGTACTTACAGACAGTAAAACAGCTCATTGGTTACTGTAATGCAGCCAGATTGTCTTTGTACCAGGAGGTTTGTCAGAAAAACAATTATTGTTCTTACCTGCACAGTTAATAGACAGGATGAGAAAAACAACCAAATAATCAGGTCTGATCATTGTAAAAGCCAGTTGTCTCTGTCCAGTCTGCAGTGTGTATGTCAGTGATTTAGTCTCTGTCCTTCACTCTGCAACCCATATGTAGAGATGGAAGAGATCAGAGTTTTGCATTGACTCCTCCTCCTCACAGAGAAACACACCACATTTAACATCTCTGGAATTTAATATGATTTAGATCATTCTGCAATATTGTGATTACACAAAAATTCCACAGTAATTTAACTATAATCTTTATTGATACCAAATTTAGACTATTTATTTATACAGCTCAGCGGCATTGGACTATAAATAGATAAGGAGCATAGCTCAAGTTGTGGGTTGAATTTATTTCATTAGTTGAAAGTGTTCATCTTTAAAAATGTACAATAGTGTAATCTGGTTTATCTGTTATTATATGATGTATCCAACTCTGTTAACAGTCAGTCATTCCCTGAAGGCTGTCTGATCCAAGGTGTGAAGTAGCTGCTAACAGCATCAGAGACCTGACAGATAAGAGGTTGACCTGGCTTCGTAGTCACAGAAGCTGGCTGTGTCAACTGTTCACATTTCACACCTGTGGAGGAAAACATGAAACTTTAATAGTGCATCAGTGTAATGAAAGTAAACAGTCAGTGTGATGAGATTATATGGTCAGTACCTGTGAACTGAACTGAAGTGAACTTGCTACTGCTATAAAGACTGTGAGTTCACTTTGCATAGCGAAGACACTGACAGACTATAAAAGAAAGATCAACTGTCATAGCAAGAGTACAAGGACAGACTATAAAAGAAAGATCAACTGTCATAGCAAGAGTACAAGACTTGGGGCGGTCGGTAGCGTAGTGGGTTAAGCGGCTGCCCCGCGTGTGGAGGCCACAGTCCTTGCTGCAGCTGGCCCCGGTTCGAGTCCCGCATCGGACGGCCATTCACTGCGTGTCACTCCCCCTCTCTCTGCCCCCTGCCTCCTGTCCATCCTCAGCTGTTCTATCGTAAAAGGCCAAAAAAATATCTTAAAAAAAAAAAAAAAGAGTACAAGACTTAGTACAAGCACAAGATGAATTAGGTTATAGTTATTGTATCCATGAATTACTTTAATAATTTAGTAATAGAAAATAATAAATAGCCATCATTTTATTGCTCATTTTATTTGCAATTGCATGCATATATGTCCTTTCATTCTTTTTTTTTTTACCCTATGAAATATCATGGGAAATTGTCCGTTCCTGCTTTACAGAATAACAGATGTGAATATCACTAACTAGTACATTGAAGAAAAGCACATGTTGATAAAAAACTGTATAAAAGAGGAAGTGACAAACCACAGCCCCAGCTGTTGATTTCATATTGTGTTTTTTGTCTGTATGTGTAGGTGGGATGTCATTCTGGTTTGTCTTAATATTTTAGATTTCAGATCTCCTGCTGCCCCCTGGTGACAATTGTAAAAGCATGTTACTTTTTTGTAAAGCTTTTAAATGAGTATGGCTCTTGCATTACACAGCCTTCATTACAGCGTTTTTTCTCCTTGTTGTTTTATCCAGTGCATTACATACTGACTGAAATCAAATCCAGTACCCCTGCTAGAAACACTGAGGGCTTCTTGAAGGTTTTTCAACACTGAAGTGAAGGTAATGGACTCCAGAGCCTGGCCATTAAAGAGCAATATATTAAAAATGACAAGCGAGAACAAGAGAGAAATAAATGCCAGAACATTCAATGTATGCATTTTTTGATACTGCAGCATGAAGCAATCTTGCTCATAAAGTCAGATATTGCTAAACCTGTTTATATCAAGTATGTATAGACAAACTAAATTCACAATTTAAAATTAATTTTTACTGAATGTATTTTTTCCTGTGGTTAAATTGATCATGTACTTGTTTATTTACTTAATGGGCTTCTCATGCAATGCAGCAAACAATTTAGCCTCTAATGTGATCACAGTGTGGATTAAGAATATCTTCTTAAATTGAACAGAGCATGCATGTATGGTTATGTAATAGGCTGATGATGTAAATTATAATGTGGAAAAAAAATGTTAAGAAGTGCTGCAGTGTTCAGATATCTTGCATTAATAAACATTATACTAAAAAAAAAGGCAAATGCATACAGAGGTGCAGTGGGATATGATTCACAATCCTTCTAATGCTAGATCTTTTCCCTCTCCACTTTCCTATTTGTTGCATTTTGTTTGTGTTAAGTGATAACAGATAAAGCTTTATCCAGACATTTACTAGCTAGCTCACACATGAAAGGATGGAATGATGCAGGAAATAAGCGACACAGATGTATTCTGCATTGGTTTTCTTTTCCTAAATAAAGGTTGAAGTACAAAAATGTTGAGGTGATATGTTGTGATGAGGTGTTTTTATCATTGGTAGACAAATAACAGTAAATCCTATTACAATAATATGTTTTTAGGATGCATTTGTAATGCATTTATCCTTTATGAAAAAGCTTTTAAAAACAACTGTAATGTTTGACATGTATATGAAACTGTGTATATGCACAGCATTAAGCCTATCTTTATTTTCTGGACCAAAGCTGCAGAGATAATCCATATGAGACCTCATCCCTCCTCACTGCCATACGCAGATCACTACTCATCACGGTCTACACAAACACATGCTCACACGGGAAAAAAGGAAACCAAATGATATAGCAATATATAACACCGTAAATTTAATTTTTCTTACAAAGATATTCACGATTACAAGTAACTGAGGATTTTGACTGAGTCATCATGAGTCTTAAACAAGCCTGCATCTTTCTCAGAGGAGGAACCAGAAGACATGTAAGTCAAAATAGTTTTATGGTTTTACAGCACAGTTTATGGTTTTATGGTATTGTATTTTATTTTATTTATATATGATAGTTTTCTAAATTTCAAACAAATACATGTTTATTTATCTATACTGTATGTAATTTTTATAATTTTCTCAGGAATGTCAATCATTATAATGGTCATTCCTATATAGTGTTATTTAATAGTAAAAGAAACCTCAAGGATCACTCCTGTCATGAACTAGAGGTGAAAGGGCAAACTTTTTATCTAGTGCATTAGATCGATAGCATTTAGTTAATTTCTGTGTAAATAACAATATATTTACACAAAACCACAATATATTATATGCAAATAATATAAACTATACAAAACATACATGGTATTTAGTAGTTTGCATTTTGCTTCAATTAGTTATGTTCATATTTTGGCAAGAAATTGAAATTTATTGTCAAACTACGCTGATGTCGTAATCCCAAAATGAACAATCTGTATGTCTGATCTGGGATTAATTTTAAAGAGTTAGATACTGTGCTATTAATAAATATATTAATAAATAGCTATGCAATATGCAAAAGAAATGCAAAATCCTTCATATAGTAATATGATTCTGATTATTTTATATTGGAAAAATAACACTCTAGATTTCACATGTTTTAGAAATCAAAGTATGTGAGTTATTCTCACCTATTATATTCTGAAACGTCACTGAATGTTCACATGCACAAAATTATTCTACAGACACACGGATACGGATATTAGTTACAGTAAAAGTAATTAAAGAACATAATAAGGAGGAGCTGTTCCATATTAGGGATGTTATTCAATGCACTGGGGTAAGAATGTGAAATATTGACCAAAAATACAATTACTGTAAAGGCATCACTCTAGAACTAAAAAAAATCTAGCTCTGACATGTGTTATACAATATTGCGTGATGGAAGTATAGAATTTAATGAAACTGTTAAAACAATAATAAATTAATAACACAAACACGTCCCAGCATAAAATAGTCCGGAATAACACAGTAACATTGCATTTTGTCATTTGCCATGCCTGAGTAACGTGTATTCTGTGTGTATTCCCCCATATAAATGATAATATAAACTTATTTCCTGTCTCAAAGACAATCTAGTTTTTGAATCAAGAAAGGTTCATTTCAAATGTATGTGCACACCTACATGTAAAAATGTGACCAAAGGGACACTTTTTTTCAACAAGCATGTTTATGTGAGCATGTCAGATTTATTTTTTTTAATCTGCAGTACATACTATTTATATAATTATGTATGGAGCCTACGGAGCTTATATGATGTCATGGTCTTGCAGATAGGCTTGTTGGAGACAACTGTGGATATATTTTTTTGTGAAACCACTGTATAAAATGTATTAACATTTTTATCCATCTATTATTATTTTGCAGACAAGAGCACTCACACAGGATGAGATTGAAGGTAAATGCTGTTTTTGATATAGACTTGGTAGAGTGCTGTATTTCTTTCTCTCTTTTTTTTTCCTTTTTCCTTTTTTAGTCTCATACCACCCTCAATTTTGTGTCCATATGTTCTTTAGAGCTGCGTGAAGCTTTTGTAGAGTTTGATAAAGACAAGGATGGTTTCATAACCTGTAAAGACCTGGGGAACCTGATGAGGACCATGGGTTACATGCCAACTGAAATGGAGCTTATACAACTGAGCCAAACCATCAACATGAATTGTGAGTAGTGCATAATCACCTCAAATAAAAATCATTTTGTTTTTGTTACCTCTGAACAGCATTTTAATATCTAGAAAAACCATGGGGCGTCTTCTATGGAGTCTTTTATATTGCACTGCCATATTAAGAGTAGCCTAGAACAGACAAATTCATCCAGCCAACATAGTTTTTCCTTAACGCTTGGAACAGGAGGCCAAGTGGATGGAGTTGCAATCAGCAACTACACTACACACGCTAGATGCTAGTCCTTCAATGCTCTATTACTACCAATCATGTTGTTCTGATAAAGTGATAAAAAGATATATATCTGTTGTTACGCAAGGTATTCCTCCTTTTCATAACAGTGCATTAGTACTTGTAAGTATAGACAAATATAAAAAGAACAGAAGTATAAAATATTTCTATATAATATTTTTGAGGTGTCTTTTTTGTAAGTTTGTAGACTTCTAAAGAGGTCATGCATTGCTTATATTTTTTGCTAGAACATGTTTAAAACATGTATATGTATAAAGCAAAGCATCTTCAGGACTGATATATATTATTTTGAAAGTTTCATAAAAATGTGTTTTTCAGTCATGTGTCCGGAGACACAGAGTATATTTGCATATTTCTATCTTGAAAGTTTCAGACCGGTTTCAGAGTTCAGTCAGGTTTCAGGTTTAGAAACCTGAAACCTGACTGAACTCTGTGTGTTGTGAGCATTGCACTTCACTGTTATTTTAAATAAAATTTAAAAAGCTGTGTGTTTTCATTTGTATTTTCACAGTGGGCGGACGGGTGGACTTTGAAGATTTTGTGGAACTAATGACCCCCAAGCTTTTAGCTGAAACTGCAGGGATGATTGGGTTGAAGGAACTTAAAGAAGCATTTAGAGAGGTGATCGCAAGATACCTATTCTCTCTTTTTGGTCTTTGGCACCACATAGTGGATATTAAATAAACACACTGTGAAAGCTGAAATCTGGCAAAGTATTATGTTATGATTGCTATATGAATCCAAGATCTCCTAAAGCTTTGCAATGTTTTTTTTTTCCTTTTTCCTACAGTTTGATATAGATGGTGATGGTTCTATCACATCGGATGAGCTGAGACATGCCATGATCAAGTTATTAGGAGAACAAACCAGCAAACATGAAATTGAAGAAGTGGTCAGAGAAGCTGACAACAATGGAGATGGAACAGTTGACTTTGAGGGTGAGATACAAGGAAGTACTCTTTTAGTCTTTTTTATAGCCTTCTATTAACTTCTGCTGTCTAAATTATCTGAGTTTTTGAGGTAACGTGTAATAACATTATTCCGAAAAAAAATGGTTGTTGTTGTTAAATGAAAATAAAATAATCTTTTTCTTAATCTCTTTACAGAGTTTGTGAAAATGATGTCGCAGAAATGAGGACAACAGAATGAATGAATGACTGTCAATGAAGCAAATGAATTTTTTATTTCCTTTTATTTTCCTGTTATTTTAGTGGCATTTGCCTCGTACACAATCATGTGGAGTTCATTACTTTCAAGTGAAGAAGTTTGTTTGTTTGTTTTGTTTTGTTTTGTTTTGTTTTGTTTTGTTTTGTTTTGTTTTGTTTTGTTTTGTTTTGTTTTGTTTTTGTTAAAATTGACAGATCAAAATTGAAAATTGTTAACATTTGAATGGTAGTTAAAGACAGCCACACCCTTAGGTGTTTGGATATTGCATAAAAAGTACATTTGAAAGATTTGTTGTTATTTAGTTTGCCCTAGATCCCCAAGACCTGTCCCAAAGGGCAGTGACTGTACACATTATTGTCATTTGTTCAAAGTGGATTAATAAATATTTCTAATTAGAGGTATTTGCAATGTCTAGCTAAGAATGTCTGCAGAAGTTAACATAAAGAGGATAAGCCTGTAAACAAATGTGTGTCATAAAGATGACCTGGATGTGCTGCACAAACTAAGCCACATCTTGCATGGGGTGTTAAGGTGCTTGCTCATCTCCTGGGCACTGCTGAGGTACCCCTGAACAAGGTACCAAACTCTGTGTCAGCCCCATAACTCTAGCATCTGTCCCTCCAGTTCTATGTCTCTGTGTGCATGTTTGTATTTCACATGTTGTATCATTTTGTGTGTAAACTGTAAAATGGAGTCAAAAATGTAATGTTTCTGTTGAGGATTAATAAATAAATTATTATTCTTTTAAACATGCTATAGAGTGACATGTTGGAAATAGTGTGTGGTGTATGTCTGGGAACAGAAATAAATTTCTTTCTTTATTTTATTTTTTATGTAAACTACATTAACCTCTATATATCTGATCTCTATCACGAGAGATTGTGACTGGTCTGTGTATGACTAGTAGATGGAGGTGAGGGAAAAGACCTGCAAAGTGTTCATGATATTGACAACTCAAGACAGATGAATGATTATATCATTGATCATGAAAATGTTTAAAAATATTGTGGTTTTACAGTGTAGCCCTGTGCTTATTAAACATTGGTTTAATTACATTGAGAAACATTCATTAAAACAATAACTCAAAAATCAAAACAACTCTGCAAGGCCACCGGTGCAAAATAAGGACCAACTTTCCATTAATGTTTTTTTCTGTCATTCCCAGATTTTCTTTGTAAATTATATTTGGGCAAACCCTACCAATCGACTCTAATCCTTGATGGGTAAAGAAATTAACATAGATAATGACACTCTGTGCATGCTTTTTCCTTAGGCTGATCAGATGATATTTTTCCAAGTCTATATTGTTAGTGCCCCCTCCCCTGCAAATTATTGTCTGATCTTTTTACCTCTACTTGTTGCAGCAGGGCTGAAACACATGCCTGATAAATAATTCAAGAAATTGGCTGTCTTGCAGAGAGACATTATGATCAGAGCTTATGAAGTCATATTGGCCAAGGAATTAAGTTTTTACAATTCACTAAAGTATGTAAATGTTTATCAAAATATTAGATCAAAAAGTATCATCACTAATGCAGTGATTTTCCAACAAATGTCACTATATACTGTACTCGCTGGACACCTGAGTGAGTTAAAGAACCTGCATTAATGAGAAAGTGCATTCTTAATAGTAAGATTTTGAAAAAAGGAAAATAAGCTCTTTAAAGCCTTACGTTGGCACATTGCATGCATCTGCCAATCTTTCCATCTAACACTTAATTGCCCAGCAACATGGATAAGTTTCCAAGTTGATATTACAAGGTCCTGATTTTGTCTAGCACCACTGTCAAGCCTGAACTGTGTGCTTCAAAGACACAAAAATACAAAATTATTGTGCTTATACATTTGCATTTCATTCTTGCATCCAAATAAGAAAAATGCAACTTCATAATTAATACTTAATATGAGTAGTGTTTTAGTACAGCTGATGATTATTTTTGGAGTGTTGGTGTATGAACTATTGCTTGATGTACAGCACATACTAGTGGTAATTGTCAAGGCCATTCATCTTACTAAATAAATCCTAAATTAATAGAACAATGTTTATGCAAAGATTAGGTCACATTTCAACAAGTATGACTGCTGTCATTCCTGGATGCCAGATTGCCAACAATAATATGAATAACAGATTTATATTCCAACCACTTTGTTCATTTTTGCATCTTTCACTGAAAATAATCCCTCTAAGGTCACTAATGCTGTTGCATAACAGGCCAACATGAACATTTTTGAATGTGACAATAGCTATTTTGGTCTTTCAAATAAATGGGTTGTCACAGTCTTTTGAGGCTATGGTATGATGTCAAGATTTCCAGTAAAACAACATTTTTGTGTATCATATAATCAATGTAATAATGACATACAATTTCTGAGAAACTGAAAAGATGTAGCTTTTTTGTGGTGACCAGTATTAATGCAAGATATGAAATAAAATCATTTAGAAATGCCATCTTAGAAACATCACAGTGACACAACAAGGTATATAGCTTTGCCTTGTGATGATGTGGTGGACAGTTGAGCAACCTACCCCCTACCCCCTATGTCACTAACCTATGACAGTAATACTCAATATTTGAATTGTTATATTATTTGCTTGTGAATTTGACAATGATGTTAAGCACCCCATCCAATCCAATCAAAATAAATGTCTTGTGTTGAACAAATTATACATCATGAAACAACATACATACAACTACATATAAACGATCTCAGGAATAATCCGTCACTCTGGGGTGGATTATTCAGTCTCTGTAATCCTCATCACGGGACCCTTAGATGAACAGATGGCAGATAAGACAAAATCACCACTCTAATTCTCATCAACTGACTGAAAAAAGTAACCCCCAAAAAAGCTTAAAGAGAGCTTAATAAACGAATGTGTTTTCAAAATGATGTTTTATGTATTACTATTATATCACTCTATTGATAGAGACTCTGAGTCAAAAATGATTTATTTGTTATTTATTTGTTGTTTGGATTCCAAGAAAAACAAAAGTGACAAAAAACCCTGTGTATACAATATGTAAACCACCGATTATATTAATAAACAAAGAAAAAATAGATTAATATATTTATAGATTTAAAAAAACATACAGGCATACACAGAGGATAGTAATACGAAGAGAAAAGATACCCACAGTATGCAAAAGTTTTGATCAGTTTGGCAATCATTTCAGAAAACAAAAATAAATAGAAATCTAAATTTATAGGATTTTCATGTCTTCACAGTTTTTTGGTTGACCCATAGGTAATCTATCTAAATTTCAAAATAAAGCATCGCAGGCTGACTTTAATGGCCTTTCCATCCTGGAGGAATATGTGTACATGCATCGGCATCTCAAAACAAAAGTCCAGTAATCAGGACAGATAGGTTTCACATGCAAGTAGCATTCACAAGCATAATATATGATGTCCAGATAAGATTTACAATGTTAACACCTGATGTGCTCTTCTTGGGTTAGCTCTCATTGTGCTTTCAAGTGATGTCAATTTGCAGTCAAATTATCTAGTATGTAGCTGTTATCTAACATCATCCATAGTAATGTGTTCATGCGTCACTTCCTAGTGCAGACCATAAATCAAACACCACTTGAAAGTGTGGCTAATGGCTTGTGTAATTCTTAGGGCAGATTCACACAGTGATTCATCGACTGGAATGAGATGCATGACCCCCAACAAGCAGGGCTAAGGTAAGGCATCCCTGCATGTTGTTTATTGGTAGTGCAGGAGCAAATTCAAAGGTCAGGGCTGAACATGAAATCCAATGCTTGCCTCTCTGCTGCAGCCACATTTGGATGCCAGAGGTCGACACTCAAAATGACTCGAGGTCCAGCATCTGGAGGCCCTTCAGAAATAGAGACACAAGCAGTTTTAAGGTTAATATGTGACAGAAGGGAGGTTGCAGTGTTATAGTCAAGACCACCTGAGACGAACAGAGATAAAGTCATGACCAAGACCAGAGCGTTCCAAGAGTGAGACAAGATCAAGACTGGTGGTTGTGACTAAGTCAAGTCCAGGGTCAGTATATACATAAATAGCTAACAGCATAACTAATATAGTAAAGTATCTTTGGAAGTGGGGTGAAGATATTTCTGCTGGTGTCACTTACGCTTAACTTCCTTCATGCTTCCTTTCTGAGTGCCGAAAAAAGTTAAACGTCATTACAGACATCTCAGTATGCACTGCATTGCAGAATTTATGTACTCCTGTGTGAACTGTTTTGGACAATGTTTTGCCGATTAATTCTTTGTGGTTTAGGTAGCCAAATTTTATTGACATTTTTAGTGACAGCCATTAACAGTACAAAAATTTCAAATCAGAGTTATTGGTTGAATTTAAAGCAGGACTGTTTACATCCTATCATGTTAATGATGTTAACAAATAAATCACACAATTACTACAGGCAATTTAGTACAGTCTTGACCTTGAAATAAAATCCTTTTTGCCCGAGATCCATAAAAAAAACAAGCAAAAATGCATTTGATTCCGAGACAAGACTGACTTTCAAAAAGTGGTCTTGGGACCAAAACTGATGTGAAGTACTACAACACCATCAGCGACTACATGGGTAGACCTACACACTGGTCCTTTAGGTGAAGTCACTTAAAAAAAGAGATCATGCATTGCATTACACTTTTATTTTTTGTGCATAGTTTTAATGACAAGTAAGCAACTAATAGTAATAAATGTTATATGTATTTGTTCACAAACCATCACAATTTATGTATAACCATTTGCCTTAACTGTAACATTTTTTCAAAGTTTGTGTGATTCACCAACCCTTGTGGGAGACAGTGTGAAGGAACGAGTCATCAACCAGGAGGCAGTGTCCCTCTGACCAGCACTGAGGCTCCCCTCCCACCACCAGCTCACATGAGGGTGGAGTCTGCAGACCTACAAAAGTGATATCTGTTTTTAAACTAAACAAAATATTGTGTTATCCCTCTTCTAAGAAGGCTATGCACTCCATCCTTGTCTGTGTTTAAAACAGAGAGGATTATAGCCAGATGGATAACCACACAAAATGGGCTAAGGGGAAATGAATCTCTACTCTGATCCACAAGGTATCACATTATGCAGTGGTTTAGTATTTTATTAGGACATTTTATTTATTTTTTTTATTTTATTATTATTTTTTTTGGTGCCTGACCACAATATTTTAGTTGCACCGTAACTGTTCCAAAGTGCACCATGGTATATTGAACCCTACAATATCTGTGTCCTTCCAATCACCTTTGCTGGTGCATTTGTAACAATTTAGATTACTTTGAATATTTCCTCCTGTGTTTCTAGAAAAACCATGTTGTACCTTGATTTGTCAGAAATGTTTTGTCAAAATGCCTGGCACAAGACATTGTACTCTAGGAGGTACTGGCATATGAATGAAGCAAACAAGGTGCCAAGGCACTGTGGAAAGTAATCACCTTAAGGGCAGTCAAGGACTACCCTCCATTTGCTAAGAGGTATCCTGCTAAAAGGAGGGGAAAATAAGTTACATGCAAATGTACTGTATGTCAGTAGATGCAGGTGGGTGTCGAAGGTAAATCTGTGTCTCTTGTTGGGTGAGTTTTTGTCCATAATGTGATCATTTCTGGTTCATATAGAGTTTTATAAGTTGGAGCAGATACGGCAGACTGCATTGCAACAAATGCCAGTACACTATTAGTATCAGTCAATTCTGATTGTAAGATCTGTGATGCGGATGAACCACAATGAATGCAATTCTTCTAATACTCACCAAGATGACAACGTAAGCGTGTATTGGTGGGTCCATATGAGCTCCCTAATGTAGCTCCAGGTCCCAATAACCAAAATCCAGCAGATCCCAATGAGTTGCTGCTTATAAATGTACGGAGAGAGAGAAGTGTCCGGTAGGTGCAGGGACAGGAGCGACAGTTTCCTGCCACACAGACACCTGCGCTGTACAAAGGAAACACTGCCTGGCCCTGGAAGAGACAATGAAACGCATGAATGAAATGTCAGAATATTTAGAATTTATAGAAAATGAATTTCATCTTTTGCATTAGCCAACACAATGCAGCTGTATGTTTCAGCTTGGGCCAGGGTCTTTCAAACAACACTTTGCATCACCAATATTTTTGAAATTCTTTATATTTATATTTTTATGCAAAGCTTGGAAGTGATCATTGGTCTGCCCCTTTCTCATAGTGGGCCTGAAAGATTTTATTTTATTGTGTACCTTTGGTCCCATACAGGTCCAGCCTAATTTTGGGTCGATGCCCCGCTGGTAAACTGCCTTAAATTCCGTCAAGATTATAGAGTAGTTGGCTTCCAACACCTCAATGTCATGTCGATGAGCATCACGGGGAAAGAAAGGAACACTAGGGACATCTGGCAGGAAGAAAAGATGAGGCTTCTGTATAGCAGAGTGATCATTCAGTCTGACCTACAATGAGAGTAAATCAGTGGTTAATTCTTGACAATGTTTCCGCCCCACATTGTTTGTAGAAAATATTTCCTTGACTTAACTAATTTGAAACAAAAGAGGTGCTGACTACTTTTACACCAGATTATGCAGTTACCTGACAAACCAACCACAATGAAATTTAATGCATTACATTAATGAACAACATGATTTACTGCCAATAAAAAGTGCCATGTTACAGCTTGCATGGAACAAATTTGTACCTGCTCACGGAGACCCTTATGAATGCGTCCCATGCCCACCCAACTGTAACGCTTGGCATACTCTTGCAGTGCTGCGTACAGTTTCTTGGCTTCTGCAGATGCCTGGGCTGGGAACAAGGCATGACTCAGCACTGGGGTGAGGTAGCCCTGTCCCTGCTCCTCATCCTCCTCTGTTTCCATGGAAATAAAGGGAGTAATTTGATCACTCCTCGACAGCTTGGATCGGGCACTACACTTTGTTCCAGCACAGCTACCGCCACGGGATATAATGGACCGTCTTGAGCCTGACTTGAGCTTTACAGCATGTGCGTGGCCTGGGATTGGCAGGTCAGAGCCCATCCGATAACAGTGCCACAGAAAAAGTAATAGTAGAGTCCACAGAAGGCCACTCAGCGAATGGACACCCAGCTCAACATATGGAGGCAAAGGTAGTGTGTTCATTGACCAATGCATCCTTTAAATTTGTGAGACACAAGTACTGAAAAAGAAACAGATTAAGAGATTAGTTTAAGTACCATAAACGAATCTCAAACAATGTGTTTTTACTGGCCTAGAATTAATTCTGTAGGTGACTGTAGACATTCTACACCCCAAACTATTAGCCTTGATGATGGGGCTCTTAATTCACACACAAAAAACAACAGGAGTAAGCATTCTGACACAGTCTTTCCCACTGTTAAAAAATAAATGTTCTGACTTGTCAAAGTGTTAGAGATCATGGTAAAGAACTGAAAGACTCTGTTTTCTAAAATATACCACCTATCATAAGAAGCTGATGTGAAACATTTTGACAGGTTGTATCACAGAGGCTAAGACACTTTGGTTTGGTTGCCTCTGAGGCTGACTTTTTGTGTTATGTAAGTTCTGAACTAGCAGTGGGTGTAGCTAAAGATTTCACAGCAGGCAATATTCTCAAATCATACCAAGGCTTTACATCTCCACTGTTACCTTGGCTGCCAATTCAGAGAATGTCTATTTCTTTCTTTTAATGAGCTGAAATCATCTTTTCTATTGGTTTAAAAATGTGCCCCTGTTCACGTAGCCTACTTTCAGCTGTTGTTGTTACCAACATTAATAACATTTGTCAACAATGTGTGGTGACAGAAAATGGGTGGGTGGGTGGATGGATGGATGGATGGATGGATGGATGGATGGATGGATGGACAGTGTGAAAATCAATTAAGCATTACACTGCTACTAAACAATGCTACTGTGTATCTCTTCAAATGTAAAGTGTACTAAAAATTTGCACCAGTGCCAAAGTGGACTAGATGTTGCATTTGTTTTTAATCAGATTTCTGTCACATCTGTGATTTTATTACACGCAATAAAAGCAGAAGATAACAGAGCAGGCCAAGCTCTGTCCTGGTAGCATTCAATCTGTGAAATTGATTTACACTTGATTTGATCAAAGATAATGTGTGTGTGTGTGTGTGTGTGTGTGTGTGTGTGTGTGTGTGTGTGTGTGTGTGTGTGTGTGTGTGTGTTAGACATTTAGATTTTTCTTTTGTACTGCAAAAAAAAAACATCTGTATGCGCGCGTGCGTGTATGTGTGCGTGCGCGCGGGTGTGTGTTTCAGGTGGGAGGGCTCTTTCCTAATAGGCTTATTCCAACAGATTCGTGTCGTAGTTGCATCAATTACATGCTAAGTGATGATACTGCCCACTGGAAACACCTAGCACGGTTACGCATCAAAGTCGTGCCATTAATTGTGCACTTGTGCCATTTTTGTTTGTTTTTGTTTTTGTTTTGTTTTGTTTTTTTGCAGTCGCTTCAGCATTCATTTTGTTTTTGCTCTGCACCAGCCCCCACAGCTCAGCTGGCTCATGTTTAATGCCCGCATTCCATGTTAGCGCAAACATCCACCCATTACAGGAAACCACGGCACAAAAATGTTCGCCATGCATACCCATGCGGCACATGCAGGCCTTTAACTGATCAAACATACACTGCGTGCCGCATCGCACATCTCTGTCTGATTACCTTGATATACCGTGCTGCGTTGTTTCGGATACACTTCAGCACCGTGCTGGTGGACAGCTCCTCCAGCGCCCACAGACAAAATGTGGATATCTCTCCCGCGCTGATGCAGTTACTGCGCGCGGCCGCTAGGGCGCACCTGAAGCTTCAACACAAATGCCCTCACATCATAGCCGAATGCGTCAACCACACGGTAACCAGCTAGGGGCATCTCACCAGCACAAACCCCGCCGTGTTCTCGGGGCCTAAAGCAACAGGATACAGTCCAAGTAACAGAACACAGGACGCATTCTGGAAGACAAAGGTAAGCGGTAGGCACCTTTCAACGTTGCTGAGATGGTTGTCGGTCTCAGGGTAGTGATGACTGATGCCAAAAAATCGTCCTCCGCACAAAGAGGGCCGGGGGAGGTGCGAGTGATGCTGCCTCGTATAGCCCCATCATTTTGTCACACATCAGGCTGGTAATTTCACCGAGGAAACGCCTTGAATAAGAGCGGAGGTGCTTTTTGACACATTACCATTAACAGCTTGATAATAGAATAAGGTTTAGAGTGTACCTGCGCTGAGGGCAGGCTCATTTGGTGAATTTTGGAATAGCGCATTTTCGGGCATGTTGTTGCAGATTTGGGTGAGAAAATGCAGAGGGAAGCCTGAATATTTAACCTTACACCGTGTGCGATGTGTACCTGTTCCCTTTTCTCGGACCTGTAAAAAGCATTTTTTTTTTTCTTGTCGTTTACACCTTTGTATAGCATAAACAAAATTGATATTTTTCCGAATTGACGGAGCTGAGCTTTTACAGTAGGTTATCAAATCGCATCCTCCAATCCGAGTCATTGTGGCCTGTGTGATGTAAACACATTCTCTGTACCTGAATTACGAGCAAATTTTAAATAAATTGACAAATACATTGCTGTGTATTACCACTCCAGTACACGTGGGTTATTTTTGTGCAACATGCACTAATTACACGCTACTAATAAGCAATTACATTACAGTACAAGATACAGTAATTGTTCTATTTACATGATAGTTGATGATAATCAATCTGCCCGCTTTAACCTTCTCAGGTCATTCAGTTTCATCCAAAGCCATGGGGTTCACACGCCTTGCTGTGACGCTGTCTGTCACCATGATCCACCTAGTTTCAGGTAACTGTGTGTGTGCATAAGTGTGTATGTGTGTTCTGTATTGCATGCACAATTAAGGACTCCGAGGCAGAGTGTTTTGTTCATGTTAGTGAGTGTTATTTACAATGCAGTTTGCTTCCCATGTGCAGTTTTTTACCTTTTGATTTCGAATAACAAATAATAATTAGTCCTGGCTATTTCAGGTATGAGCTTTATGACCCCTGAGCCTGATACACCACCAACATCAACCCCAGACTCTTACCCTCTGGGTGACCTGATCCATGCTGCCCTGCAGAGTAAGGAATACTTAGGAGAGGCGCCTGCAGGCACAGGTACACTACACAGGCCTGTATGGCTTTGGTAATGCAATGTAGGTAATTGCTCATTGGAAATTACAAACACTGAATTGAACCTTTGGACTCTGCAGGTACTACCACCAACCCAACGCAGGCTGTGCCCGGGCTCGGGCAGACCGATTCAACAGCAACAGTCATATCACCAGGGCTGCTCACCACAGCTTTAAGTTCCTCTTCTGCTTCCAGCCAGACAGGATCAAGGAATACCATGTCCTCGCTGCCCATAGAGGAAGAGACAACTACTACTTTGATCACCACAACCACCATAACCACAATGCACATGCCAGGTACTTGCATGCCACCACCTGGTTTCCCTTCAGTCTCGGTTGTTTATTGATGCAAGTTAAATTTCTTATGAAGCAATGTGAACAAAAACAACTTGAACAAATAATTCAGAATTGGCATTAGAGGTGATCAGTTTTCAGTACCGCCAGCAGTGATGACAAATTCCTACTGAATGATGCGACTTCAATAATTTCTCTTCTCTGCCTCTCAGAGTAACAAGGAGAACTTGACAGACAAGGTAACATGAAACATGTTGTCATAAAATATTCATGGTGAAACATCAACAGGTTATTGTACATGTGAGTTACTTGTAAAGATCTACATGTTCTTTATATTATTTAGAAAAGTTCAACACTTTTTCTAAACCAGTTTTTCAAGATTTAATGCTATTTTTAAGCTAGCTATGGAGTCAACCTAACTTCATGCTATATTACTGCAGCAATTTACCTGCTAATAATATGAAGTGATATTGTGTAACACAGACATTATCCAGTAATGATTTTAGATTTTTAGCTCACAGCTAACATTTGCACATAACAATATGTGTTAAGGCCAAACTTCTGGTTTTATTTCTGCAAGAATAACTTGCTTCTCATATTTCTACATTTTAGGATTCACACTTCAAACTTTTGGAGTCACAATGCAAAGAGTTAATACACTGAAGATTGTTTTACCAGCCTGAACTGCTGAGAAAAGGCTCCTGCTAGATATATCAATATTAAGTCTCATATGAACATGTGTATCTTTGACTTAGATGATGGTTAGGACAGCTAACACTGAAAAGAGCAGTGGTCTGTTATTAGGTGGCCAACTGAACCACAAACACATTTACCCTTTGTCCTACAGCTCTCTCTGTGAGATCTAATAATTATTTTAACTAAAATCCTTTCTTATTTTCTCATCAACAATGGGTCAGAAAGGACAAGATGTATTGCGAGAAAAGTTAGATTTGAAACATACAAGAGGGGCATGGACTCATACTAGAAGAAATGATGAAGTGAAAATTTCTATATCCAGAAGAATCTTCACAATAAAAAACATACTTCTTGTCTTTTAGTTAATATTACAAACATAAAACTTATTAAAACAACTTATTAACTGAATCAACTGAGTGGAACCACAGATACTAATATCACTTCTGTTATTGTCTAAATATCATAACAAAAGAAGTTTTAATTTGATAAATGAGTCAGTCAACAATGCCATCATGGTGAAGAATAGAATAGCATCCTCTATGAATGATTGTCAGAAATTAGGTGAGACAACAGGCATTTCCTTTGGCTGAGGTGCCTGTGTAGCCCTCATGTCGAGTGGATGAGAGCTCTTACTCATTCTGGTCATGAAATAAAAGACACCACAGCAACAGCATCATCTGCGAACGAGAGTTGAGGAAATGTGATTGAGTAGGTAGGAGGTGGGTCAGCTGATTAAACCAGATGTGAGGAGTGAAATGTGTGTGTGTGTGTGTGTGTGTGCGTGCATGTGTGTTTCAGAACCAGACTTATTTGCCTTCTTGCAAGGAGTCTGATGCTAAGCTAATGCTAACCAGCTGCTGGCTCCAGCTACAAGCAGTATTTAATCTACAGAACCTCTTCGCAAGAGAGCAAATAAGCTTATTTACCTTATATCCTGTTGGTCTAGTGCATACAAGTGGCCAGATTCTTTATTTAGTCACACCTGCCTACATGCTTAGTTAACACTGAATCACCTTATGTCACTTCCATAATCTTCCATATAAGTGAAAAGTGTTGGGTTGCTTTCCCTTTATTGATGCGTCTAACTGACACTTTTTGTTGCCGTGCATTGTTAGCCAAATGGACTGTAAAACCCTTTCCTCTCCAGATGCCATTTATATTATAAGTGGTGGTCAATAATTTGATTCTACCAAAGCATAGCGGCAGTTTCAGACAGTCATGCAGTCAATAAAATAATTTAATGCAGCGAAATCCAACATATCATTGCTTCTCCCAAGGCAGTGCTTCAATTCAGCAAGTACTCGCTGGACTTTTAATTTTTACTCAATTCAATTAGTGTACATTTACTGGCAACTACATAATGCCAATTAATGATGATAAGGCAGGCTGTTATGTGGATTTGTTTTTTTTGTTTTTTTACCAAATCACAATTCCAGTGTTTTCCAAATTAGTTGAGCTACTCTACAATCTTTCTGCCTAGTAAAAGAAGTTGTACATTTACACCTTTTGGTACATAGACCCCAAATTGATCACTGGTTTAGAGTTTTGATCTTGTCTACAGTATCCAGTATTAGGGATTATCTCCCATTATACAAACAGTACCAGTAAAGACAAAAGACAGGACCAGTCTATGGTGGGTGTGATTTAACCAACATATTGAAATAATTTTGCATCTAAACACCCCAGTATTAAAACATTTTTGCTGTTTCTCTATACAGGGAAATGTAACAGGAAGCACTCACATTATAGTAGGCTTTGCTGAGCATTCATCTTAAAACAGTAAGCCCAGAAACATGTCTTACCAACAATGCACAAATGTATGCAGTTGCTAGTTAAAGTACTGGCACCTTTTTATCTCAGCATGATACCAAACAAAAGTTATGGATGCTATTAATATTTGTTACAAGTTAGATAAAACTACACACACTACGTAATTAACAACTTTCATGCTTACCACAAAGATTTGCACTGACAGATATGATTTACTTGGAGTGTTTCCCTTGATTCATTAGATATACTGATGATTTGCACAGTCTAATTGTTTCTACCTATCCAGCAGTGCACTTCGTTTTTGGTGTCATGGATGATTATGATTTGCATCTTTTTTAATTGACCTATTGAAAGAGATTAACATCACAGTGTGCTTTTTGTCAATTAAATTGAAGGATGCAGACCCAAGCATACCTTATTATTGTTGTTTTTATACATTCCTCGACCAGTAAATGCCTTTATGTGGATGCCAGAGTTTTACAGTTTTTATTTTATTACAGCAATAATGGCAGCCAAGCAGAGTCTGACCTCCTATGGTTATAATTCTTGTCAGTATCAGCCAGACATAATTGCTTGCAAGATTAAGGTCTTCCTTTCAGTTTGCTAAATCACTACAGCATCGTGCTACATCTGACAACAGCAGAAGAAGTATGTGTGGCCCATCTGCATCCTCTAATTTGAGAGAAGCTTCCATGTAACTATTTAATTCCAGCACAAGTACACATGCCTCAATTAATACAACCAATAAATTGTGTGCAACCAGCACTAAGCATTGTGCTTTCTATATGCTTTAGAACTTGGTTCTATATGCTTTTATATGCTTGGTTTGTGCAGTGAAGGGAGTGTATGAGGCATCTTCATACACAGTTCACAGTTCAATAAAAGACATTGTAACTTCTCTCCTATCTTTACATCGCTGAATGCTCTCAGCAACAATTCTTCCCCCAATCCCCATTTAAAAAACAGGTTCGCAACAATTCTTCCCCCAATCCCCATTTAAAAAACAGGTTCTTAGGATATAATTAAGGAAAAATGCAATTTATGACCTCTCACCACTCAAAAAAAGAGAGAGTGAGAGTACTATGCATATTTGCTAAAGCTTTCCTGTATGAAGTGAATTTAAAATCCATTTGATGTATTTCTCAACACACATTTTTTACTTTTCCTTCTCTTGTCCTTTCCCTCTCATCACAGTACAATGCAATGCAACTTTGTCAGCAATGGAGGATGTTGTTGAGTCACCAGATCCTGCATCAACATCATCTTTTTCCCCTCTGGAATGCACCTACAGCATTACTGTGTATGCAGGTTATGGTGTGGAAATTCAGGTAATGTGCACTGCTATAAATCCATAAATCAAATGCATTTTTCCAATGTATAATGATAAATAAGACTTAAGTATAGATATTCTACTGCTAATTCTATCTTTTATTTTATGTGATCTCAGACACAAATTTTGAAACATGCTCAGGCCTGTGTGTCACAATTTCAGTCTAATAAATAGTGGCAGGGTCGGTGGTGTATGTTGAGGGGGTAAACCTAAACCATTAGCTGCATTTTAAGAACAAAACAAAGCAGTAATCACAGGAGAGTACACTGTAATCAGCTACACACTATTAACTTTTAGCTAATGAGGCACAAGTGGAATGTTAGTTAATTAAACAGAACAAAGACCATTGAAAAGATGGCAATATAATGCCTTTCATTATTAAATTAAATTAAAATCATGCAGCCCACTCTCTATTTACGTTTTTTATTTGTTCATTTGAAAGGTGCAATATTATCACTGTACAGTATGTCATTAGTTAGACAAGGCTGTAGATCAGTCATTGTTCCACTTGTTACTGAATTGTTTGGCAAATTTATTTATTAAATAAATGCTGTCAGAGCAGGTTACATGTCATTATTTCCTTTTTTTTCCCTCTAGGTGAGGAAGGTGAACCTTTCTAAGAAGGAGTCCCTGACGATTATGGGGTATGGAGGTTTGGGACCGGAGCTCTTAGCCAACGAGACCCTGATGAGAGAGGGTCAGGTGATTCGCAGCACAACCAATCAGGTGTACATACACTATCGCAGTCTGCGACAGAGCAACCATGGCATGTTCAGCCTGCACTATCAAGGTAAATTAACTGTAACTGAAATAAATGACACGTAAAATTGTGAATTAGAAAAGCTAGAGATGTATGATCAGAATGCAGAGATTAGTAACTCACAAGTTAAACATATATTAACTTGTAAACGAAAAGATCCTTTTGAACTATAACCTTAACTCTTTATCTTCCATTTTACAAAATAAATTTAATTCCCTTGCTGTTTCATCAAAATCAACAGCCTTTCTGCTGTCCTGCCCATTCCCCCTGTCTCCTGAGGGTGGCGGTGTGACCGTGACAGACATCCACCCTGGAGGTCTGGCACACTTCCACTGTGATCCTGGTTTCCAGGTTCGTGGCCATGAGGTGGCTACTTGTGTTAACACAACACAACCACACTGGAGCACCCCTGAGCCACAATGTGTCGGTCAGTAAACTGATTTGGATTTGAATCAACAGTTACAATATTAGCTAGTCTTTTGAAAATAATATGTAGGATGTTCGTTTGCCTTAGCTGTGTCCTGTGGAGGGTGGATTCGTAATGCAACAGTGGGCCGGATACTGTCTCCACCACCTCCATCTGTCAGCAACCACAGTAATGGAAATAATCTTAGCTGCCACTGGTTGATAGAGGCCAAAGAGGGACACAGACTCCACCTACACTTTGAGAGGATTGCTCTGGATGAGGATGATGATAAGTAAGTTTATGTTTCCACTAGTTTATATATCACAGAATCATCCCATCATCAGGTTTGTATTTTTTGTTCTGGTATCTTTCCACAAATCCTTAAAGACTTTTTAAAAAAGCTCTAAGTCAGTCAGCCTTCTTTTTATTTTTCTGACCATTACTTTATGTTCAGTTGAACTGAAATCCATTTTATTAAAGCATACTTAGAGCATACTAATTAAAATTAAAATTCTACCTCACTAAAGCTACAAGATTTATGTTAGACATTAGACAATAGACTTTTTGCAGTGCTGTCCTATTTTTTATTCCCTTAATGGTTACCCTTTTCTTCTACCCATAATGCAATGTTTCCCTCCCCAAGTAGGATAGGTAGACTGTTTGTTTCTATTTCTCACTACCCAGCATCATTCTTTAATTATATGTAAACATTACAGGTAATTATCATAAATAATGCCAAAATAAAATTGTTTGTCTGTATCTAAAGTTTCAGAACAAACCTTTACAATTATCTAATCTAAACTAAAAACTTTCATTTAAGCATCACAGAAGAAGAAAAAAAAATCTTGATTTCACATTTTATATAGAAAAATAGCTAAAATATACACCAGTGTTGTATTTGTTAAAACTGACATGATGCTTTCAATCTGCTATAAATGCACATGAATGTATCCCTATTCAGACAGCAATCACAGCATCTCCCTCTTTTCTCAAGCTTACTATCTGGCATCTTTGTTCCTCACAGGTTAATTGTGCGCAGTGGAAACAGTTCCCTGTCTTCAGCGCTCTTTGACTCAGACATGGATGATGTCCCAGAGCGTGGGTTGCTGAGTGAGGGCTCCACACTGTACCTGGAGCTCACAGCTGATTCGTCCTCCATCCCTCTGCTTTTGGCTCTGAGATACGAGGGTGAGCCTTGAGATACTCAGCCTGCATGCGTTTCCCTACGTGAGGTTTTTTCCACATTCAGCAAAACACAAAGGCAGTGGCAGAGCTGCATATCCTTCCAACCTCATTATTGTGTAATATTCAGTACCTGGGTCAGCATTCTGCCTGAACGAGTTAGGGATGATTCATTTGAAAATTCAATTATAAGATTTTAAAAGCCTTGGAGGTGACTAGCCACTTGTTACAGATTATGTTATGAGTTCATTTTAATAGATAATTAACTTATTAATAGATCATTTTGTTACATAGAATAGATTACAGCCCTGTAGAAAACTAAGGCTTTCTTCTCATCAGTTTGTTTTTTATACGTACATAATGAGCGACAAAAGTGTTTACAGCCTGCCCATGCTTCAGTGGGATTCATTTAGGGCTTTGGAGATACTCGCTGCTTCAGCTTTTAGCATCTTACACCTGAGCCTTTTCTAGCCAAGACGGTTTGAGATTCTGCATCATCCCAAGTGACAAGCTACACTCCCTTCTCAATTAAATGATTGCTTAATATCATCAAGCTGGAGAACGACTACTAAAATATGAAAATAAAACATAGGAAACACAGAAATGCTTTTGCTTCTGACCAATGTACACAGACACACACTATGTCTAATTTATTTTTTATCTGCTTTTTTTAAGCTTTCGATGATGAACACTGCTGGGAGCCCTACATGCCTCATGGAAATTTCAGCAGCAGTGATATCACATATCAGTTGGGCACCACTGTTACCTTCACCTGTTCTCCAGGCTTTGTCATGGAACAAGGTTCAGGGACGATTGAGTGTGTCGATCCCAGCAGTCCCCACTGGAATGACAGCGAGCCTGTGTGCAAAGGTAAGTTTCAGGGTTGACCCTTGGCTGTATTTGAAATAAGTGAATTTGGTAATATATCAACCTTTATGCCAGCAGTTTAGAAAATGAAACTGAATCAGAAATCTTCTATGAATCCATATTTCCTGGACACATGGATTTTGTAAGTTTTTCCATGAAGCCTGAAAGTCATTTCATTCATTAATATTCTAACTGAATTATGTTGAGATAGATGCTTGAAGTCTCAAGATGTTGTAGCCTGAAGACTACAGACACACTGACTCATGTGCTAATCTGCTGGCATGCTGTGAAAACTGAGTGCAACAGAGAGACTGTGGCAGATATAAAACTGGCAGAGAAATTACTCCGGGTCAGGCACTGAATAAAAACACAGGTGTTATAGTTTCAACCAAGCGTTAAAGATCTGAAAGCATATGCTGTGGGATATTTCCACTTGCAGGAAAGCACAAGTAGCAGTGATGTTCAGCAGGAGCACTTGTATCTGTGTTTGGTCATATTTTTATAGATCTCTTTGTTGCTTTCCAGTATTTAGTCCTGGTGATGTTATACACTGCTCATGTTCACCCGTTGTGCACTCTCTCTGAAACATATTTGACAAATGCTGTGGTTAAAATGTTCCCAAGGAAGTGTTTATTGTGTGTGTGTGTGTGTGTGTGGCTTCACATTTTCATGCTTAATTTTTAATAGGAGGTGCTTTGTATGAGAGCAAGTATTTGCCTTGTATGTGAAGTCAACAGCATCCCCCAAACAGAATCTAATTGAATGTGTTCTCACAGGCAAAATTGTGGGTTTGCATATAAATAGAAGTGCTACATTTGGCTCCTATCGCTGCAGTTTGCACCCTGGAGTTGTCACCTCCTCACTGACACGCTTTGTGATGTGTTTCTGCTAAGGCTATAAGTTGCTGTGGTTAATATGAAACAATAAGACATTAGTGTCAAAGTGATCATTGTTCATATTCTTTACTTGATCATACTCTGTAATTGATCTGCAGGATAATAAACAAATAAGTTAATGATGCCATGGAAACAGCACGTATGTGTAACTAATGAAGGTTTAAAGTAAGCACTCGCTACTATTCATCACATCTCTTTTCTTTATGTGCTCTCTTTATCATTTCTCCTTGATCGTTTCAGTGTCTTTATTTCCTCTCCCTCCATTAATATTTAATTTTTATCCAGTTGATTTTCTCTTTCTAATTTATTTTCTAATTCGTCATTCTCTCAGTCTCCCAGTCCAAGTTCTCACCTCAGTTTCTTACCTTTCTTTTGCTCTGTAAGCTCTGTGTGGAGGGGAGTTGACCGAGCCTTCAGGTACCATCCTCTCTCCTGATTGGCCCCAGAGCTACTCCAAGGGGCTAGACTGTGTATGGCAGATCCATGGTAACGAGGAGAAACGCATCGAACTGGATGTCCAGATGTGAGTATTGCTGATTCAAGTTCAAGTTTGAAGTGCTGAGCTCAACAGGCGACATAACTACATGTACCATAATATTGGACAGAGACAGTGATCCAACCTTGTACAGGTTGGCACTCTGACAATTTAGAAGGAGGACATGTTTACAACATTTTGTATTATTTGTAATTCTATCCACAATCAGAAAAAAATTGCACCCTGTGTACTGCATAACCTTGTATTCAGTATTTGATGGTTTCAGCAAAGTGTTTCTTGTTTGCAGAATCACTATCCACTGAGCACAAAATGTAAAGATCAGCTATTTGATGTTTGATGTGTCAGATAATCTGATTCTGACAACATTTCTAGGGTTCGCCATCCAGTATATGTGACGCAGAAATACTGTGCAGTAAATGTGCAAACAACAATTTGACCGGATAGCCTCCTGGTGTCAAAATCAACTCATATGTGCACCATATGTACACAGTTTCAACTCATGTTATTCTGTTTTATTAAGTTTACATTGTGGTAAATGTGTATTTACAGATTGTACATAGATTACTGAACATCCATTTTAAATCTGTAAACTGTTCCACATTGAAAGTAAAATAATAAATCATATTGCAGCTTTATATAATCTTCTGTCTTTTGAATGTCTTCTCTGTGATTTAGGTGGTTAGATGTCTTGTTTTAAATCTCTCTCTCTTTCTTGTTTTTCCTTCTTTAAGTTTAAATATCCGCCACACCGATGTGCTGACCGTTTTTGACGGACGTGATCTCATGTCCCATGTGATCGGACAATACCTCGGGTCCAGAGAGCGATTCCAGGTTGTGTCTGGGGGGTCAGAGGTCACCATTCAGTTTCAAAGTGATCCAGATGATTCCAGTTTCATCCTGAGTCAGGGATTCCTCATTCATTATCATGGTAGGTACACACTCTGGTAACTGGCTTCATGCCTCAAAGTGTAAAAATCTTGATCCTGCACATTTTTACATTTAGAATAAAACAACATCCTGATGTAGAAATCTATCTGTGACCTCTGTCACTACTGTGGAACTAATCATGAACAACCGTTTCATTTTTTCATCGCTCTCTGTCTGTATCGTGCAGAGGTTGAGCCAAATGACACCTGCCCTACCCTCCCCCAAATTGATTTTGGCTGGATCAGCTCATCCCACACCTCCCCTGTGAGAGGCAGTGTGCTGACCTATCAGTGCCAACCAGGATATGACATCAGTGGCTCTGATATCGTCACCTGCCAGTGGGATCTCTCTTGGAGCAGCAGTCCACCTACATGTGTTAAAGGTGAGACAAGTAGTGGGACATAAACACTCCACAGAGAAACCTTTGTTAAGGTTAAATAGAAGCTAAGAAGTATGACCATTACGTGTAAAGGTTAGATTAGGTGAAAGATAGAAGTTAAACTAGAGAAGAAGTTTTTAGTTTGATGTGTACTTGACTATCTAAACACCAGATAGAAAGAATGTTGTATTCATTTTTGACTTTTGTCTTGATTCATGTTGCTATCACTCCTCTGTTCTTTCTATTGAAGTATTGTTAAAGATGTCCAATGGCAGGATCAAGTTAAATGCAGTCATGTGTGTCCCGCTTTGGTCCCTACAGTCCAGCAGTGTCCTGATCCAGGAGAGGTTGTAAACGGAGCACGCTCAGTGCGTCCTGAAGCAGGTTTTGCAGTTGGAACAGTCGTCCGTTTCTCTTGTAACCAAGGTTATCAGCTAGAAGGTCCCAGCCAAATCTCCTGCCATGGACGAGACACTGGCACCCCGAAATGGAGTGACCGCAGCCCGAAGTGTGTCTGTAAGTCCCACTCCTGCACTCTTCTCTGTCTGTTCATGATGTGTATTGCTGCAAGTTTAGGAATTAACTGCAAATTCATGATTGTCCTCTGTGTGTGTCTGTGTGCCCTGAACAGTAAAATATGACCCGTGCCCAAACCCTGGCGTCCCTGACAATGGTTACCAAACTTTGTACAAGCACAGCTACCAGGCGGGAGAAACTCTGCGTTTCTTCTGTTATGAGGGCTATGAACTTATCGGTGAGGTCATTATCAGCTGTGTTCCCGGCCATCCCTCTCAGTGGAACAGCCCGCCGCCATTTTGCAAAGGTAGAGGTTTTCATTGTCTCACCATTCTCAGACACTGCTCTGAACTTTCCAACCTTTTTAACATTAGCTGCCTTTAACTGTTTTGTTTTGTGGCATTATCTTAATAATACAATCTAGATCAGCATAAATATATGTTGAGATCCTGAAGGTGCATTTAAGACCTTATGGTCTTATTTACAATAATTAATTTTGTCTCTCTTTGTTATCTTCATCTCACACAGTTGCATATGAGGAGCTTTTGGATGATCACAAATTAGAAGGTGAATTCTTTTCTTTTCTCCTATTTGTGATATATGTGTGTACACATTTACAAAGTTTCTTTAGACATAATATTTAAAGCCACTACATGTATGACCTACTTTAGTACCATCTAGAGGTGGTAGTGGCAGCACAGCAGTGCAATGGTTAGCACTGTCACCTCAGGGTGTACCCTGCCTCTTGCCTAATGTCATCTGGGATTGGTTCCAGGATAGGTAGTTATGGAAAAGGAATAAAAGAAAGAAAGAAAGAAAGAAAGAATGAATGAATGAATGAATGAATGAATGAATGAATAGTGGTGGTTTTACAAACAACACTGTGATAGACACTACTACAATAGTAAACGGGTTTCTCCAGATTTAGCAGCTTATTTTTAATGTAACATTTTAGATTAATAACCAAGTCAAGACTGCATGGTGAACAGAAAAACATCACAGCTTTTATGACACAGTTCTTGTGATGACTTTTTAACTATTTCACAGTGTCCCAGTCATTTGAGCCGTCCCATCAGATTCTGAGTGAGAACATTGCTTTGGCAATAATTCTGCCAATCATCCTGGTCATCCTCCTGATTGGAGGAATTTACATGTACTATACAAAGTAAGTACCCGGGTAATCAAAGGGACATTACACACACAACAATCTCTGCTGCTGTAACACTGATTTTACTTCCTTCCTTTATTCATGTGGTTATATGTCATTTCACTCACTCACAGCATATGCAGACTAGAATGGAAACCGCTCTTCTGGAAATCTCTTTCTCACACACACTCCTACAGTCCAATTACAGTCGAGTCTGATTTCAACAACCCACTTTATGAGGCCGGGGTAAGTACAAGGCTAATAATTTCCTGCATGTGTATATTTTCCTTCACACTCTTTTGTCATTTCAGAGTCTTTTTACTGACTGATGTCTTACTTTGACCACAGGATACACGGGAGTATGAAGTATCCATTTAAAAGGAGAAAATGCTGGTGAGAATTTAAAACCACAAAAAGATTTGATTCTTTTGGAAAACAAATTCCTTAGTACTATAAGGCCTCGCCTCCCCTTTTATCATTCATTTTAAATTATCTTTCTGGTTTACCATCACTGTATTTTTTTGGTTTATCAATTGCGGAAGTGCTTTATTTTGATTTATCGCACTGATACAGAGGTTTGCCAAACGTGGGTCCTATTTCACGATCCAGCTTTCTGAATAATTAGGACTGGTGCCTTATGACGGGTAAGAAATTGACAGCAAAGACAGAAATAACAGTGTGGGAGTCATAAGAACACGAGAGGGGGAAAAGAGTGAAGGCAAAATTGATTTATTTATTAAGGTGAATTATTATGAGGCCCAAACATTTGAGAACTTGGCAATACTTTATTTGTAACTATCAAAAGTTGCAGTAATGAGCATATAGTACACACCAAATGTTTTTCTTTCATTTTTAGAGTGGCTATGTTACATTTTTACAAAGTGAAACAGTAAACGAGAAGAATACTTTAATTTCTATCATGAGAAAAGGTTTGTGATCAGCACAGTCGTTTTCTCGCTTCCACACTTTGTCTTTCTCTCTCTCTCTCTGTCTCTCTCTCTCTCTGTGTGTGTAACACACACACACACACAAATTGAATGTAAATATCTGACTTAATATTGATTGAGGTTGATATATATACTAAATTATATACATATATATAAGCCTCATATATACACTTATACAAGGTGGTGGGAGGTTATATATTTTCATTATATATGTAATGAAAATTCAGTGCCAAAATATAATGTTAAATAATTTAATGTCCCTAAGTGTTTCATCTGTTGTTGCAATACTGTTTACAAAGACAGTGTTTATTTTATTCTTCGCTGTTTCTGGAGTGCGTCGTCACCCAGTGTCACATGACATGTAAGAAAAGGTGAGGACATGAATGTCATTATGCTTAGAGCATGCACTGATTGTAAATTATATTGCTTCTGCTCAATCTTGCCATTATCATTATAGTTATTGACAGTTATCATTGTTATCAGATTTGATGTTGTATGCACTATGTTGATGAAAAATTACAAACTTGGCTGCTTGCTGTGATGCATTATGTATTTATTTACAACTGATTGTTTGAACAGTGAATGTAATTTCATTCACTGTGCCAAATGAAGGATCTTGGAGACTGTTGCTTTGTAGACTTAATTCTTCTCTTATCATCAGTAGCATTTCTTTGCTTCATATATGAATACACTCTTTTGAAGGCAGTAAATTATTTGCTAAACTGGAAATAAAGTCTCTGTTGAATGGTGTTAAACTGTAGAAATGAGCTTTTGTTTTGTTTGTTTTTTCAAAATAAGGGGCTGCACTTACACAAAACATATAAATCACCCAGAATATCACAATAAAATATTATTATCTATGATATAAAACAGTTAAATAGTTAACATAGGGAACAGTAAACTGGACGTAAAACAAATACATAGTAGGAACAGGACATGTAGTTTACCAATATTTCAGATTTCATCCACTCAGTCGTCTGATTTCAAAATGTAAATGTACATTAAAATAATGATGAGCATTTTTATGTATAATTATATGATTATTTCTATTGCATTGCATTAGAAGTATTCACCAAAAGTGTGATTATGCCATTGACAAACATTAACAATCAATAATAATCACATTAGATCACATTAAATATCTGTAATATTCCCGCTGAAGGACGTTCGGTTTGGCGACTTTATTTTGAAAGTATTTACCGGAAGTGTTAAACACGGTCCAGTGTTTGTATTGACGCTAACTTGATAAATTTGATGTTGCAGTTCCTCGTTGTGGCCGCCAGAGGGCGCCAAAACGCCATAATTCTCAGGTCTGACGCTACGGTTCGGTGATGAGTTGTACATATTGATATTTCTAAAGCGACGTAAAGTTTAAATGTTAATAACTTACATAGTAAATACAGATAACAGTCAACAGTACTAACACAATCTGTAACGAATAACAGCATGGTTTTGTGAGCGCATTCATGTTACCTGGACTGAATTTGTAGTTGCAGGTCTTCACCGTGGCCACAAGAGGGCAGCACGCCCTCGTAACGAAATATAGCTGTCATCTGTCTTGATGCTAAATTAACATTAGAATGGTAGATTGGTCTCCATAATAGAGAGCTTATGTTGAAAAATGTTACTGTTATTTCCAACAGGCACACAAGTAACATTACTGTGTGTCTAGCCGCAAATTTAATCGCAGTGTTGCAGTTCTCAGCTGTGACCACTGGAGGGCGGTGTAACTCCAAACTCAGTGTCAATCAAGGCATAGACAATAACACAGACAAACGTTTCCGGTCATTCTTTTCAAAATAAAAAGACATTACTTTAGATTTGTCTACACAACCACTAAACGTGTACTGTAAATGTTTAGATACAAAAGAAACCTTACTGTTGCTGTTTTCGTTGGACCTGGAGGATGTGGGGTCCGTTCGGTTTGGCGAACTAACTAATTTACTAACGTAAATATATAAGTGTACTTGTATATAAATAAGTGTGTACTTAAGGTATCGGCATTTTGATCCCTGTAGGTGGCAGTACTCCACATCACAAGTTGCTGTTTCACACGACGTTTAAACGGAGAAAAAAGCAGTTTGGCGACTTTATTTTGAAAGAAATTACCGGAAGTGTTAAACACGGTCCAGTGTTTGTATTAACGCTAACTTGATAAATTTGATGTTGCAGTTCCTAATTGTGGCCACCAGATGGCGCTAAAACGCCATGATTCTCAGGTCTGACGCTACGGTTCGGTGATGAGTTGTACATATTGATATTTCTAAAGCGAACGAAATATAGCTGTCATCTGTCTGGATGCTAAACTAACATTAGAATGGTAGATTGGTCTCCATAATAGCGAGCTTATGTTGAAAAAATGTTACTGTTATTTCCAACAGGCACACAACTAACATTACTGTGCGTCTCGCTGCAAATTTAATCGCAGTGTTGCAGTTCCCAGCTGTGACCACTGGAGGGCGGTGTAACTCTAAACTCAGTGTCAGTCAAGGCAGACACAATAACACAGACAAACGTTTCCGGTCATTCTTTCAAAATAAAACAGTAAAAAAAAAAAAAGACATTACTTTGGATTTGTCTACACAGCCTCTAAACACACGCCAAACACCTCACTGTTACTGTTTAGTTGGAGCTATATAAACGCACTAACGTAAATATATAAGTGTACTTTGTGTATATAAATAAGTGTGTTCCTGTAGGTGGCAGTACTCACACGACGTTTGAACGGAGAAGAAGAAAGCAGCGGAAGTAGATGAGATGGTTTCGTTTCCGAGTGACCTACTTAGCTTCTGCTGTTAGCATCATTTAATAATCTTTATGTCCGACAATGGACTCAGCCGCTCTTAATTTAGCGGTTTGTATTTTTTTGATGTCCAGTTTCTGATTGTCAGACTCAAAACCAGAGGCGGGACAGACTGCGAGCTTGTTTGTTAGCCACTCTGATTCAGCCAGCGATTAAAATGAGTTATCAAACATCAGCTGCGCTATAAATCCAGTCTGCGTTCATGTTAGCCGCCTGGCTGATAAACATTTAGCTGTCTCGGCTCGGCTCGGTTCACTCTCAAAGCTCCCTTGGATGTTCAGTGTGGTAAGTACAACTTAATGTGTCATGTTATTAGCCTGATGGGTTAGCATCTATCAGCTCAACAAACTAACGCTGGACACCAGTCGGTGCTCTCTGTAGCCAGCTAACACACTGATGGACATTTAAGTAACACTGCGGAGGGACAGCAGACACAGGACATGTTAATGAAAACAGGCTGAGGATGCTGTGAGACAGGCCACACGATGTTTGTTACTCAGTTTATAAACGATCAAATCAGAGAAGTTTGTGCTCCTGGACTTCGTTTCTCGTCTTTCATCAAAACAAAGGAGATGTCTGTAGTTTGTGCTCCAGCTTTGTTCTCAGCACAGTTTCTTTAGTGTTTTGGTGTCAGCTACAACATCTGGAGCATGTGTGTGTAGATAGATAGATAGATAGATAGATAGATAGATAGATAGATAGATAGATAATAATATCTTGCCTCATTTTCCAGTTTTTCTTTGCTCCAGCTTCTAGCATCGTAAATATTTAATGCTGGATGTGGTGCCACATCCGGTGTCTGTGCTGCTTATATAAATACTAATAATAATAATAATAATGTCCTTGTTTTTATTACCACAAGACACTACTTCAGATTCAGAAATAGCCTGCTTTAGTGTTGAAGACCATTATGTGCTTTACCCACAAGTTCTCTTTTATGAGACGACTGAAATAGCGGCTGTCTGCGTCTGCATTAATAAATAATAATCCATCCCACGGTCTGGTCCAGACCTGCTCTGCTAACAGCCCATCTCCTGCTCCGTCTTCTGTATTACAGTCAGGAAGTGACTCCTCAGCCCCATGTCTGCTGAGGCTTCAGTTGGCAGTGATGCTGCTGACTCTGTCCAGTCTGCCGTTTCCCAGCCCGCCTTCCACAACACAGACGAGCTCAGAAATCGAGGTCTGCTGGGGAGCAAGTATGTCAAATTAAATGTGGGCGGCTCGCTGCATTATACAACCGTCCAGACGTTAAGCAAGGAAGACAGCCTGCTGCGGAGCATATGCAACGGAGGAACGGAGGTTAACATAGACTCAGAAGGTGAGTGGAGGTGTTAATGTCCTAACCACAAAATGTGACTTAGAAAGAAGTGATTATCAGAATCTAAAGATTGTTTCCACATTAAATGACTCTGTGATGTGAGGACCACGTCCACATCCTACTACAGAAAGTAACAAAGGTTATCGAAGGATTCAAATGACTTAAAATCTTTTTCCCTGCTGTCCCAGGTTGGGTAGTGTTGGATAGGTGTGGCCGACATTTTGGACTTGTTTTGAACTTCCTCCGAGATGGCTCCGTACCGCTTCCAGAGGAACACCGAGAACTGGACGAGGTTCTGAAGGAGGCTCAGTACTATCGGGTCCAAGGACTCGTCCAGCACTGCCTCAGTGCCATGCAGGTAAATAGATCATTTGGTTTTGTGTTGAATTTGTGCAAAGTTCATTGAGTTCATTGGTACCAAAGGACCAAACATGTCCATATAAAGACAGATGCCGTCATAAAATGTTATTGGTGTGAAATTAACAACAACAAACAAAACTGTGTCTGGCTTGTTGATCAGTATCTGTGTTACTGAAACAATAAGATGTTCATTTATTAATTGTTGTCTTCGTCATTTATTGTCACTGTTACACCTTCACAAATTCAAAGAGTTGCTTATGTTTTATTTTATATCATAATAAATTCGACTCTTTCGGGTTTTAACTATTAGATAAACTAAACAAGAAACATCATCCTGACATCACTTTGGACGTCTTATGATTGGTGTCTCATATTATCTCCGACACTATGTAGACTAAATTGTGAATTGATTATTCTGATCCAGTTAGTTGATAAATTGATATTTACAAGGAAGTGTTAGTTGAGGATTGATGAACTTTCTTTGTTCGCCGGCAGAAACAAAAGGATGTCTTTGAAACTGTGTGTCGTATCCCGATGATCACTTCAGCCAAAGAAGAACAGAAGATGATTGCTACCTGTAGAAAGGTAAATCATATTTTATCTCAAACAAAAGTGCATAGCAGGTGAGCAGCTGAAATATATGTTGGTTCTTCTTTTTGTGTGTACACACAGTTACTCAGATTTATTCCTGTTTTTTGTCTCTACAGCCGGTAGTAAAATTGCAGAACAACAGAGGAAACAACAAGTACTCTTACACCAGGTAAAAACTAAGGCTCGTTGTGTGCTAGAGAGAGTATGAGAGACTAGTAACAAACTCTGTCTCACAGGTTGCTTCACCTTTTAGCTCAATTTATTTGGATTTTAAGTGCAAAGTGCTCATTGATCTTCTCAGTTGTTAACTCTTTGTCTTCCCCAGCAACTCTGATGACAACCTGCTGAAGAATATCGAACTGTTTGACAAACTTGTGCTACGATTCAATGGCCGCGTCCTGTTTGTCAAAGACGTGCTTGGGGATGAAATCTGCTGTTGGTCTTTCTACGGTGAAGGACGCAAGATTGCTGAAGTATGCTGCACCTCCATTGTCTATGCCACAGAGAAGAAGCAGACCAAAGTAAGCCTGACACAGAGTCTACACTGAATAGCCTGATATACAACAGGCAAATATGATAAAATATGAGAGAGGTATCGATTTTCGCTTTTAACCTCCTGGCAGAAAACAGATAAAGGTAAAATGTGGAACCTGTTCCTTTTAAGTTGTTGATGGCGTTGCTTTCTGGGTTGATCTTTTATTGAAAATCAATCTCTTTGAAGTATTATATTGTAAAAGTATTTATGCCACAACTAGTTTGGAAACTGTATTATGTACACTTCACTGTACTTCAGTGAATGCAGTGTTGTGCAGTGACGTAGTGAGCAGTTTCCTCATATCTGAGCAGGACAAACTTTTTTATATTTGAGCCCTCCATCAAAGTTTAGCCAGTTTCCTCCGTCATCATCATCGTGCTTGTCTTGCTGCTCTCAAATCAAATGCTCAATGTGACCAACAACTTGAACATCTGTGCTTTTAGGTCGAGTTTCCTGAGGCTCGAATCTTTGAAGAAACCCTCAATATTCTTATTTATGAGAACGGCAGAGGATCTGGTCCAGGAGGATTACACCTTTTAGATTCAAGAGGCTCAGGGTCATCACTGGGAGCTGGAGGATCGGAGGAAGAGGGCGCCGTGGGGGGCGACAGGCGAGTAAGACGGATCCATGTGAGGAGGCATATAATGCATGACGAAAGAGGGCACGGTCAGCAAACTGTGTATAAGGACTAATAATGTGAAAACGTAAGACATGGGAGAGTGACTTCACGTACGTTCATGTTCTGTTGGATGCTAGCAGAATGAAAGAGGTCCTTGATCATAGCAATAGCTTGGTAGCTAGTTAGTAATATGTCACTGCAGACATGTAGGGGTTGACGACTTATTTGTAACTGAAGTTAGAGTTGTCTGGAGATGAAAAATGCTTCTGTTTACAAGAAAACATTTTGTACATTATTTAAATAGGAAATGTATAAAAAAAACACCTGGGACATAAAACTGGCATAAATATTACTTTGCATATGTTAAGGAAAAGTTACTGAATTACAGGTGGCTTTCATTCCTAGAGCAGACAGTCTGCTGTGTATGTGGGTGATATACACTGGTACCCTCCCTCTGTTTGACTCGTAGGAAACACTGTGTCTGTCTGTTTATTCGGGTTGTGAAACATCTGTTGCCTTTTCATAAATTGGACTGATATATGCTGCCTGACAGTGATGAACAGAGGACGGTCAAGTTTAGCTTCGACCTGTTAACACTGGAATAAAACTGAGTCGTTTTTAGTGAGGTTGAATGAGATTGTTGATTGTTGAGCAGCTCCATTTTTTTTTTTTGTTTAAATTATTACTGCTGTTGCTTCAAGATGTTTTTTTTTTTTTTTAATTAATTTATGAACCTAATTTATTGTTTGGTATTTAACGTATGCAATCTTTGTGTTAACTAGTGCTCAAGTGAGTTTTAATTTTTGGAATGATACGATGCACTCAATGGCACACGTCAGATTTTGAATTTACTCCTGTAAATTACTCAATTGTGAAGTTACATTTCAATTTAAATGTTTCAAAAGGAACCGTGACCATTTCTTTGATATTCTCTTTTATTCTGAGCCATGATCTTTCACTCTCGCTTTATGTCTTACACCAAACCACTGTCGTTTGCTTAAAGAAATTGGCCATACAGTGATGATAAAGGTAATTAATACTGGGTTGTATTTTTATTTCCCTCAGGGAGAGGATAGTATTTTCTGTCTAATATTCACCAGTGTCTTGTGTAAATCTAATCACTATGAATACTGAAAAGGAAATATTGAATGAGAGCAATATGTATCTCAGACCCTTTATAAAATCATCTTGGAATACCTTTTAAAATATGCACTAATAACTTCCGTCCAATAGTGGTCATGGGAATGTTCTGAATAAATTAATTTTGAAATCCAATTTTGTGCTTCTTGGTCTCATTTTTCTGTTTTTTCCTCAAGTGTATATGGACTCAAATACATACATGTTGCAGACAACAAGTGAACAAGATATTTGGATGTTACTGTCCCTTATTATATGTAATATGAGTCAGGTTTTTATTTATCACTGCCCTGTAACATTATTTTTTTTCCCCACTTCATCATAGGCAGAAGTGCAAACCATACAATAAAATATAATGGAGATTAAATTCCAAACATTTAAAGAAAAAATACATTTATATTCCATCATGCGCATTATCTTTGTTTTTATATAATAATAATACATTTTATTTGAAGCGCTTTTCAAGGTACTCAAAGACACTTTACGAAGAAGAAGAACATAAAGTCATCAAAACAATATGAGATAGTTCACTAAAAACAATAGTCTGAGCTAAACATTAAAGGCAATTTTAAAAAGGTGTGTTTTTTTTTTAGATTTGAAGGTGGGCAAGTCAGTACAGTCACAGATGCAAATATTCAGGTGCACAAGGACATAAGTAAATACAGACAAAGAGAACTTTAAAAGAATTGGTTTAGAAGTATATAAAATGAGAATTAAGATTGAAGAAATTACTCAGAGCAATTAAACTCAAAATTATAGTAGCAATTACATTCAAGTTCAGAGAGTAAAGAGTAACAAAGAACCACATTTAAAATCAAACAAAGTTTATAATGGCATTTATAACTTAAATTAAGCGATATAATTAACATTAACAGATTTCTACAAAAACTACAAGTTCTTTTATTCTGAAGGGGCGTGGCGGTCTGACGTCACGTCCGGCTACGTCCGGGGCACTGTCGCCGCCAAAAAGAAACGTCCGCAGATCAAAATGATGCTGTCAGAGAAGGAGGCGAAAAGTATCCGCAAGTTTGTGTGCGGTGAACTCCGCGATGAGCCAGACCTCAGGTACAGTTGAAACATCTGAGATTAGTTTGAGTCAATGTTGTTGTTTTTATCGAGACTAACCGCAGGTCAGTGCGCGTGAATTCAGTTTACGTTAACGGTTGCCAACTTTGTTCTACACGCGCGCAGTAAACAAGAACAGCCTAACGTACAAACATGTAAACATACATGTAAACACTGCTTCTCCGGTGTAATCTAACTACTCAAAGCGAGTTCAATCCCACTGTCATAAATACGGACAGCTGTACATGTGGATTTGTTATGATGGACAACTTTGCAAACAGCCAAACAAGACACAGCAGCCAGATAATGTTACAATGATAATGTTACACTGATAATGTTACAATGATAATGTTACAATGATAATGTTATAATGATAGTGTTGCTAGTCCAACATCAACACGCCCAGCTCCGAGTCACGAAGCTCTCGACGATGGTTGAAAGTCTCAGTCCCAGATTTGCTCTTGTCCGACAGCCTCCTGCTCGGTCCAGTTTGTAACGACACCTGCTGGTTGTCAGTTGTCTTTCAGTGGAACAAGAGGCGATGGTGTGCAAGATTTTAGTTTCATGCTGAAGGTTTATACCCAAGTTTCTCTCTCTCTCCAAGTTTCTCCAACAATGGGCGTTGTAAATGTCGGCAGATCTCCAAACATGGACCGAGAGCCATGCCACACAAAACAAGATGTTTGTCAGATAATGTTTGGTTGGTGTGATTTGGCCTAAACTCATCAACATAATAGATTTTTTCTTAGAAATAAAAACTGTTTATTAACTGTAGAACTGTACTAAAAGTAGTGCCCACAAAATAGTTTTTCCCATTTTGATTTCAGAGTGTTTATCTGTTCACAGTATCACACAGTATAATGTGGGTGTGTTACATGTTATTGTTTGCAGCTGTATTTCGATGTCTGTGTTCACACATCTTGATATAACCCTTTCTAATATCTTATTCCAGCACTCTGACCTTACGAATTTTAAAAAAGCGATATCTGGCACGGGTGCAATGTGATTCATTAAGTCCAGAGGCCAAACATTACATGAAACAGGTGATTGGAGAGGAACTGGTGAAAAGCAGTAGGATGCAGGTATCCAAATTCTTCTTATACAGTTTATGTTTGTTTGCCTGAGTCTTTTGGATTTTTGTAGAGGGCTGTCATCTTCAGGTTTTTTTTGTTTGTTTTTTGTTTCTATGTTGTTGTTGTTTTTGTCTTTACCCTGCTAGGACAGTGACAAAAGTGGAAGTGAGGTGGAGACCAAGAAGCCCCAAAACAAAAGGAAGAGGGAAAGGGACAATGACGAGGTGACAAGTGGGGAAGAAGATGAATCCACAGCTAAGAAATCACGTTGTCAGTCAGGCTCCTCATCAGGTAGGTCAGAACTTTTCTGTTTTTACAATGATAAAAAATACAGAAAATCCTCATATTTTAGAAAATGGAACCAACAAAAGCACTTCATACACACACACACACATATATATAATTAAATTATGTCTAATTACTATTGCATTGGAAGTTCTTATTAATAATACATAAGCATAGTTTTTGTCCTAGTCCTTGATCAAGTAGCATTTGAAGGTGGTTTATGGTGCAGACAGGTCAGCTTTTTCACTTAAAACTAAACTTTGGCATACCAGTCAATGAAGGCAAGTTCTGTTTCAGATAAGCTCACTCACTCAGGAGTGAAATTTGTTATTCTTTTCTTCATCTTGTTGCACTGTTGTACATCATGAAATGTTGTCTTCTCTTTGGTTACTGTCAGAATCGGAGGATAAAGAGGACTGCAAAACAGGAAGTGAGGAGAGTGAAGAAGACGAGAAAATTAAATCTGAGGATGAAGAGCAAGAGGTGGAAAAATCACAGCCAAAGAAAAATGGAGGCCGTAAACCACAGACAAACAGTGAAAACTCTACAGATGAGGAAAAAAGTGAATCAGAAAAATCAGAGAGTGACTGTGGTGACAGTCCAAAAAAAGTGTCGAAAAAGAAAGCAAGTACTACAAAGAATGAAGAGACAGGAAAGAAAACACCACAGAGTGATGAAGAGAATGACACTGACACAGATAACAAGTCAGAAAAGGGCGACAAAATCACTGCCAATGGCTCCTCAGACAACAGTGAAAAAGGTGAATATGAAAACTATATATTCATATCTTGTATGTGAATGTTTATTTATCTTGTCAGTTTTTTTTTGTATGACTTCATATGACTTTCTATTTTCTTAAGCAGAAGATAAAGTCTCAGTAGAAAAGAAAAATAGCGGCTCCGACTCAGATTCATCATCACTTCCCTCCCTGGACGATGAAAAAGATAGTGAGACAGAAAAGACAGAAAAGACACGAGATGATGAAAAGAAGAAGAAGAAAACTGTGAAAAAAGAGGAGAGTGCCAAAGATCAAAAGGTGAGCAAGTGGAGTTATGGATCAGAATCACAATAATGAAGCTTTGTAAAATGCAAATGGTTGTTTTTATGTTTGAATTTTTTATCATTTTTACTTTTCAGGTAAAGTTAAATGAATTTAATTTAAATATGGTCAGACAGATAAACACCATTCATGCACCATTGGGCTTTATGCTGAACACTACCAATGCATGGTATCGTGTACCTTGCAGCATCATGAAGCACTGAAAAAAGCCAAATTTAATGTGTTCAGTTAACAGGTTGTAAGAATTCGACCCTTTGTCTGACTCTTCATGTTAAGTAAGGGTACATCTAAATTCCTTCGATTGCCCTCAGTTGGTCAAGAGACAAAGTGCAAGATGAATAGTAGAAACGCTAAAGGTGAAATAAAAGTGTATATCGGATAGTTGTAGAGTCAACATTGCATCTTCTCTTCACAATCTGTCTGTTCTCGTATTCTTCCTGCAGAACGACGACAAAGCAGTCACGAGGCTCAAACGCTACATCAGTCTCTGTGGAGTCCGGCGGAATTACAAGAAGCTCCTTGAAGGCTGTCGCTCTGTTCGCTCCCAGGTGGCTGCTCTGAAGAAGGAGCTTGAAGATCTCGGTGTCCATGGTAAGTAGGAATACATTCAGCTCAAATTGCAATTTTTTGGATTCCCCAAACATGGTTTATTTTGCCTGTTTTAAGGTAACTTGAAAGAACATTTCATCATTTCATCATTCTATGTTGTTAAAGAGTAAAGGGGATATTTGTGGCCCTCAGAGGAGAAATCATAATGTTTTTGATCTTCCTTGAACTGTTCAGGCCAAATTCACACAAAAACTGTCAGGCTGCCATGAAATTTACCAAGCACCTACCAGTATCTGTAATTTCTTCTTGTTTCCTTATTTTCTACATTTGTTGAAATACTACACCGTGAGATGATTTGGTTTGTTGTGTTCTGTTGTAATGTGTATGTGTTTCACAGGCCAGCCATCTATTGAGAAATGCAAAAAAGTCAGAAAGAAGAGAGAGGAAGCTCAGGAAATCGCTGAGCTTGATGTCAGCAACATCATTGCAACACAAGGTAACTTTTTTTTCTTTGGTGTTTACGTCTCTTACTATAAGCTCTACCAGTTTTCTGGTGGAAAGCAGTCATTATTACATATTTTTAAGTAGCCCAGCAGAGTTTCTTGTTTACATATGAAGGAAAGAAAGAAAACATATTTATTAATGACACCCGCTGTGGATACCTCTCTTAGGTCGACCTAAGCGCAGAGCATCAGCATGGCAAGAGCAACATGACCCTCCCCCTCCTTCCTCTCCATATCTGCGCACTCTGGACTCCGGCTCTGATAGTGATGCAGACGCACAGAGAGGGCGCAGAAGAGCAACAGACTGGTCCAACCTGCAGGGAATAATCAGCGACGATGCAGATAGTGACTGACCTCTTGGCCACTTAGATATAGACATTATTCTTTGTATATGTTGTGCTATGGTCTTTACTAATTACCTTGATAGCAAGGGTTTTGATATTAAATCTTTCTAAAACATGTTTGATACATAAGGTTCAGTGTGATGATAAATTATTTCATGTACATGTTATTTTTCCAAATAAAAGTATTTTGCTCTCATTGAACAACAAATTATTTTAGGTGTTATCTAAAACCATGAAGAGTTAATCTATTACTGCTTTATGAGTGTTCGCCCGGACGGACAGCGGAACTACTGTGGGTAAACTCTCGGGTTAGACGGAATATTTCGCAGACGGACTGTCCCACGGGCTGCTGCAGGTCAATGAGATTTATTTTGTTTATTACTCAGTGATAGCCGCACGTGCTGCGTTATGAATATGTACTGCTGCATTATGTCAGATCAAACATGTTTGCTAATGAAGAGAATGTCTCGATCTAGCCTCGACATGAAGTGTCATGTGTCCTGACATATGTCGGGTTGAGGGCAATGGTAACATGCATGCAGTTAATTAAGATCAAAATAGCCTAAACTAAATGTTAATACGTTTTGTTTTTCTAAAGCAAGCTAAATTATGTCCGCCAGATGTTACTGTACACTGATGTGAGGCGAAATGATAAAGAAATTACATAAACCATGTCTGAAATATACAGCTGCACATTCTCCAAGTATAGTGTGAAATTGTGTACTAGTCTATTGTGTATGAAGATTTGTGTCTGAACAGACACCCATCCATCATTAGATTCACTAACTAGTACACTCAGCCATGAAGCTGCATCATTCATAGATAGATAGATAGATAGAAAGGTGACTTTATTAATCCCCAAAGGGAAATTAGGTCGTCATAGCAGTCTGGTATATTTGAATACAATAAAAATACATTAGAATAAAATACTGAGGTGGAAAAAATAAAACAGAATGGGACAAGGACACTTGATAAATAGGTAGCTAAAGTGCAGGCAAGATGATGGTACAAGCCTATTTCTTATCAAAATGACACTCATAAAATACACTGTGTGTATCTATGTGGCTGTCTTGAGGGCAGAAGGACAAAAACAAGGATTGTAAACAAAGAAACAACCCAGTAAAGAAGAAATTAACAAGAGACATACAGTATGTAATAACACAGGAAGGCTAAATCTGCAATTACTGAACAAAGCCACCAAAACTGTGTGTATACTGTGTATGCACAGAGAGCCCATAAAAGCCACACAGTAAAAGCAAGTATTTTATAATCCATTCATGTGTGTTTTAGTATACTCTGTAAAATTAGATCTGCTTACCTTACACTATACATTGCATGCAGGAATGGATGATGATGGACCAGAAGAGGCCTTTGCTGCCCTTAAGACAGAACATCTCGGAGTATGGGGCGTTGCTCAGATAGCTGCTGGCACTGGGCTTGCTGTTTATGCCATGTGGGTGGGAATCCTCCAGCCTGGCTTCCGAAAAGTCCCCTTGAAGCTGCAGGTATAGTCTTTATCTTCAACACTCCAACAACCATTCTTCTTGTACCTCTAAAAAGTTTAAGTCTTTGTATCAGAAGCTCTTTAAAATATCTTCCAGGTCCCGTACATTCCTGCCAGCAAAGCCCAAGTAGATAATGTGATGACATTGCTCAGAGGTCGAAAAGGAGGCCTTGTTGATTTGGGATCTGGTGATGGCCGCATTGTAAGTATAATCGAGATATTAAGGGCCCTTTTTTTTCTTGTTGGTAAGCAATGGGTTTTGACTGTGGTATATTTTTTTTTACCCCTTAAGGTCTTGGAAGCCCATAGGAAGGGTTTCACTCCTGCTGTTGGTTATGAGCTCAACCCCTGGCTTGTTCGCCTGGCCCGCTTTCATGCATGGAGAGCAGGCCATCATGAAAAAGTGTCATACCGACGAGAAGATCTCTGGAAGGTCTGACATTTGTCACTTATTTGTTATGGATTTAGTAACACTCCTATTCTACGTCAGCCACCAATAAATGAGAACATTTTACAGTATTATTGTAATTGGTCTTACAACAAAATATGATTGCAACAACGTGATACTTTAATTGCTAAATTGCTGACAAGAGTTTCATATAAACAGACACAGATGTGACTTGTAAATCATTAAGTAACCACCAACATCGACTATGCCATTTGAATTTTTTACATGTGATCATTGTATATATGCTATTTAAAGTTTAATTTTTAATAACGTTACTGGCCTATTTACCACCTGCCTTGTATCTCATCACAGGTCGACTTAACAGAATGCAAGAATATCACAGTGTTTTTGGCTCCTAGTGTGGTGAGTAATATTGTAATAATGGTAATGAAGTTAGCTTATTAAAAAGGTGAAATGAGGCATGGTTGTTCACCTACAAGTATTACAGAAACTCTTGCATTAAAGATGCAAGATACAAAAAATATAAGAAGAACCTGTCAGCATATGGTTGAGGTTCTGCGATGTATGATTGTGGGTCAGTTTTAGTAAATGTCTGTTAAAAGAATTGCAGTAATTTTTATTCTGCTCTTGTGTTCACAGCTTTCATTGCTGCAGCAGAAGTTGCAGGCTGAGCTGCCTGATGATGCCTTAGTGATAGCTGGTCGTTTTCCCTTCCCTGACTGGAAACCCTGCAGGATTGAGGGACATGGTGTGGACAGAGCCTGGGCATACAACATGCAAACACAAAGACAGCACATCTTTAAGAAAAATGACACGCTAAAGGATAGCATCAGTGAATTAACCAGGGAGAAAGGATCCACTTGAAGCTACATGGATGTTTCTAGTCTTAAAATGAAATTATACCGTGTATCATGAACTTAAATATCCTTCGATGGAATATCGAAAACGTTAACGTCAACTGTACTGCCTGAATACTTTTTGACTACATCTACAATCGGATGTGTCTAACAGAGTACTGAAAACAGCAAACAGAAATTCTCAGTTGTACCGTTTTGATGGATGGATTCTTTCATTTGCAATGTTTGAAATACGTTTGAACCAGAAATTTCAAAGGAAAACCACACCTTTGCCACTTGGAACAGTGTGGATGAAATTACCTGCCTGGGGGTAGCAATCGTTTAAATGTTTTATCATTTGTCGTTTTGTTCTGTGTGTGTGGCATATATGAGTATATGTCACACAACTGAAGATTATTTTATGTTTTTATTGATCGTATTCTTATACAGGCTGGTGCTGTAAATGTCTTTGCACTAGCAAGCATGGATTGTGACTCTTCATAAAGTGATTGTAACACTTAATGTATTATGAAGTATAAACTTCATAATACATCCCTGGACAGTGTGAAGTTATCTCTCTATACATTTTAGCACATGTACTGTGTTGTTTTTGACTGTTGCCTTTTCTCTTGATTCTCTTGAATGTTTGTTTTTAACTTGCTGTGATAGTTTCTGCTATAAAACTTAAGTTATGGTCTAATTTATGCGAGGACTAAATGTGAGCATACTGTTTGGGTGAAACAAAATGCTGGATTAACTACAAGATCCAGGATAGTTCTGAGGATAAACCGAATGAACACCAACCGAAGTAGCAGCATATATAATGACTGGCCACATACACTTGTACAATTCAGTATGATCCAATAAAACAACTCTGCCATAAATTTCACTTCTTCAAAGCTCATAACTTAACAGTTTTTGTTGACGCTGTCAGAGAGGTAATGATTCTACTTTGAGTTCATTATTGAGGTCTTAGTGGGTGCATTATATTGAGAGGTGTTTCTAATATTATGGCTATCATGTATGTAAATGCAGTGGCCAAAGTATTAGAAACACTTCTCAATATAATGCAGTCCAAATTAACACTACTGCAAACTACAACCTTAATAGTAAACATGATGCTTAAATAAATACCTTTCTGACAGCATCAGGAATAAATGATAAATTATATGGCAGAGTTGTTGTATTGGATCACACTGGATTGTATAAGTGTATTTAATGAAGTAGCCGATCGGTGTAGTTATATATGAAAAAAAGGCCAGTGAGGAGTGGAGAGAAATCTAAATATTCCTACACCTGCAAACACCAAATTGTATAATGTTGCTTGGAAACTTCTGCAGAAAATAAATTAGCTTTGAGGTAAAGTACTGCAGATACATGACTCTGAGGAGGGCAAGACAGATTTATTTTTTAAAGGTAGTGTATGTGTATCTTGTTTTTTAGTTTTTCAGTTTATGTAACGTTATTTCTGTACTGGAGGTTAACTCTATTCTAGCAATATTATATGAGCATTTTGGATGTGATTTTAGGGCTTATATAATATGGAAATTACTTTTTTAATACACAACGTGTGAATTTTTAATACATTTGCACACTCTTACTGGGTGTTATTGAAAGACGTTGTCTTTACTTTTTGTCAGAGAGTGCTGTAGTTTGAAAGACATGACCGGAGATCGTGCTTTTATTATTGTGAGTGACTTCACTCAGGCTCATTGGGTTGGTGGATTTCTGCAGCTAAAGAGGAAGTTGCGAAGTCCCTAGCAGCAGGCTAGCTATATTCTTGAGCCGCCCTAAGCATTGAAAAGGGGAATAACAGGAACAACCGCGTATAGTATTACATTTTGTGTTATTAACCTTGTCAGATATATAACGTAGGTGTGCATATTCACACGCTTTTAAATAACAAATTGTAAATGCAAGTTGTCGTGACCAACAGTCCTGGAAACATGTCAACGTTTGACAGCTAACACAGCTAACCTCCATCCTCCTGGAGAGGCTAAGCGAGTTAGCCATCCGCTGCTGCAGCGTTAGCGTCGGGGTAATTTAGCTGCGAGACGCGTGACACAGGAAGCTAATTAACGTTACATATATTGCCCCAGCGCTGGAGCCAATGTTGGCTGTGCCACAAAAAATAAGATTTCTATATTTAACATTATTTAAAATCACTAAATTAAATGGGAATTACCAGACACGACAATGCAGCTAACCTCCCAGTGCGAGATAGCTGATCCAACGTTGAGCCTACATGCTCGTTAATCAAAAACGCGTTTTAATTCAAGAAACAAGATAGGGGAGGGGACAAAACAACTTAGTGTTTAACGTGTTTATTGCAAAGTGAACGACGCCAGCCTCTTTGTTAGCTAGTTGTGTTTGTGAAGTGTCGACCTGAGCAGCCGAGCCGAGCATGATGAGCCCCATCTGCGGCTACGTTAGCCAGCAACACCTCAGCTAACGCTGGCTACAGATCTGGCTGGTTAGTTTAGCTAATGTTGGCTTATTACTGCAATTAATCCGAGACTGAGTGAACCGAAGGACGAGCCGGCTAAACATGGTGAGTATCATTTAACGTGGGTTATTTTAGCCGACGTTAGCTATTCACGTTGTCTTCCTGTCTTATATTGCTAGTAGCTAACGTGGGGCAAACCCTTTTGATCCGTATATATCTGACCAGGAAGGCGTGAAGTCATGTTGATAATGTGTTTTAAATGTTTTACATGAAGCAAGTCGTGCGTGCTTTTTATGCACCACGACGCTGTGTGCCTGTTAAGCCACATAACGGTTTGTAGAGGTATTTCAACGGGATGTGACAGCTTGTTAAGCCATTTCACGGTAAAGACGCCCATCTTACAAAAGCGAATATTTGCTTTGAGTTGTGTTAAGCCTCGGCAAGTTGTGGCTTATTTGAGGAATTCAGACCCGCCTGCCACAGGATCTGCTCTTTAAAATCTCAATTTGCTATCTCAGTTTTGTTGGCAGGGCCCAACTTCCTCCACCTGACAAAGCTTAACAAATGTGTCTTAAATACAGCGTGAGTTGGAGAATGTTACCAAGATAAAAGCCACAGTCAGATTTCAGTTAATGTTTCCATGAGACTGTGGCAAAACGTGCACAATAATCAGTGATGTGCTGTCCAACTATTGTGTAAGCATGGACATTTAAAGATACATTTTACACTCATCCTCAGCAGGATGAGTTAAAGGCCTGCAAGCAATAATTTACAAGTGGTGTTTAAAATCAGTCAGCAACTGCACATACGTGTCGGTGTTCGTTTTAACAAATGAACGGAAAATAACTCGGCATAGTGAATGTTTAAATGTGTACAGAAGAAACCTAAATAGCAGTGCATTGTTCTCTTCACTGTGAGGATGGTTTTCTTGCTCATGAAGTTTTGCAGTTGAGTATCTACAGCTGCATGATCTCAGTTTTATTTGACAAATGGACAGATACTTGCCCAGTGTGCTTTTCATCATGGTAATAGGTAGATGGTTATGATGAAAGCGTCATAATAAACCATAGCTGGTGTAAATGTGCATTGTGTGCTTAACTTTTAACTCTACCTTTTATTATCCGCTAGGCATCAGAGGAGTCGTCACTGCGCGCACTGGAGGGCCTCATGACAGAGTTCTTTCACAGCTGCACAACCAATGAGCGAAAGAGAGAAATAGGTCAGTTTTGTCTTGTAAAATCTACAACTACACATGTAATATTGGGTGTTTTTGCACTAGCTGGTTTGTAACAGATTGGTTAAACGGTAAATATTTTTCCAAACACGACACTTCCTCCCATATTTTTTTAATAATTGCCAAATATCTAGTCTGGATCTCTGACTACAATGCACTGTATGTTGACTATATTTGATTTCTATGAAAAGTATTTTTTGAGTTGTCGTTTTATGCACTTCCTGTGTGGCTACGCATTACTTTCTGTCTGTCAGTGAAGCTACACTGTCTTGTACCGCTGTCAAAGATCATGCCTACTTCCTTTTTTTTTTTTGCAGAAGAGCTGCTGAATAACTTTGCACAGCAGACTGGAGCGTGGCGCCACTGTTTGTTCTTCCTCTCCAATACTCGAAATGAGTATGTAATGATGTACAGCCTCACAGTATTTGAAGTAAGTCCTAGAGGTGGAGATGAATATTTTCAGTGCTATTGTCTTACTAAAGGCTTTCCTTGTCTATTTTATGCTCTATAAATAAGACCCAGATAAAAATTTGTTTTATAGATACTGAGAAGAGAATTTGATTCAGGCGTCTTTCCTCATTTCTTTAATTTTAAAAAATACGTTAGGTCAATGTGCAGTACATTATGCATGTTGTAAAATGCTGAACATCCTGTTATCCCATATGACACACTTTCATAGTCTTTAATACACACTGCTTAAATTGTCGTTTTTATCTCAAGGTCTGTTAAATATTTTCATTGAGCACTATATTGTAAAAAACATTTTCTTTACTAAATGAATGAACATTCAAAGGAATTACTCATTACACCGTTAAACAGATTATTGAGAACTATTACAAAACATGTCTGTAGGCTTCGTCTGTCCCAGCTTTGACCAATTGCTCCCTTGTACTCTCAGAACTTGGTGAACAAGATGTGGATCGGTGTTGCTTCACAAGACAAGATGGATATTCGCAGCTGTCTGCCCAAACTCCTCCTTGCTCAGCATAAAGCCGTGCCCTATTTCATCCGTAACAAACTCTGCAAAGTCATTGTGGACATCGGCCGCCAGGACTGGCCAATGTTCTACCATGATTTCTTTACAAACACCCTTCAGGTAAGCCCTGCTGATTTTTGTGTCTGTTACATTTGTTCTTTGATCATGTGACGTTTCTCTAAAAACTCCTTTTACTCTAGCACATCTGTCAAATGTATTCAAATGGCATTTCAGATTTGCTCTCTTTAATTTAACTCTTTGCATTTGAAGCAGCCTATTGTAGTTATTTGGCCTTTGTAGTCTACAAAAAAGAAAGTGGATGTTATAAGGATGTGGCTGGACGTGTAACAAGTACTGTGTGACCCACAAGAAAATTGCTAAATGTCTATTTCATTTTTGTTTTTCAGTCTTATAACTTTGTGCTGTTGTTTGAAAAAGAGCTTTGATTCAAAGAGGGACTGGATCGGTTTCTTTTTTTGTCACAAAATTAAAATGCAGTGGATTACATTTATCAAATTTACAAGTCTACATTGGATGTCGCTCTACCTTCAGAGCAAGGGGCTGGCTTAAGAGTAAAATGCACAGGACACATTTATATCGATATACAATGTGATCAGAATCTTTGGCCTTTAAAAGATCTGCTATATTGTGAACAGAAAATTAATCGATTTAAATAAACTCCAGAGTTTCCACACAGGAAATTATTTAGCCATGGTAATAAACCACATACAGTAGATCCTAATGCATCTTGTCTCATGGTGAATTTAGTGAGCAAACGATGGCCTGCACAGCCACATGTATTATGTATATGACCTTTGTTGTGTGGAGCATAATGTTTTATGTCATAAAATAATTTTTATTAATTGTATAGTTGAGGAAATGGTGTTTGTTTCAGATGAAATGGCTCACCTCTGCTGTAAAACACTGAAAATCTCCAGTCTTCATAAAGCCTAATAGCAGGTTCATTCAGTCATTTTCATATTTATTGTCACTCTCTTGATCCAGTTGATCCAGTCCCCGGCTCTGGCTTCACTGGGATTGGTGATGTTGAAAACCACATCAGAGGAACTTGCATGTCCTCGAGAAGACCTGAGTGTCGCCAGAAAAGATGAGCTTCGTAAACTGCTGCTGGAGCAAGTACCGACAGTGCTTGGACTGTTGACGGGTGAGAACAACCTTAAATACTTTGTGCAAAGTTATTGCCTTATGTATGAGAGAGAGACTTTGTTTCACTATAAATGCACGTGGGTGTAATGTGTCAATGATTTTGCTTAACAGTGCTCTCTATATGTGACATCAGTATTACGTACCATATTACAAGAGATGCAATCCAATTTTCAAACTGAGACACAACTACAGGAATGCCATATGAATTGTAAAACAAATTGGAAATAAAATCACCAAATGTACAACCTGCTAGTGAGGTTTAAATATCATAATAATTCTGTTTTTGTGTTTTAATGATGTCTAATTTTGACTAAAGGTAAAATATGCCAGAATTTGACTTGTTGTCTTGTAGTCAAAAACCTTTGGCATGTGTAGATAATTGAGTTCTTGTCACTTCATGTTTTTTAGGTATCCTGGAGACTTATGGGGACAAGCACAGTGTCATAGCTTCCACCCCACCTCCCTCTCCCACCTCAGGGGAAAGTGGTGAGTGAATTGTTTTCAAGTTACCTGAAAGAAAGACTTGCTAGTAATGTGATTACATTGACTAACGCAAGCATCTTATTGAGCAGTTTGTTGTGTGTTAACCTGACCGTTTATTTTTGTTTCTTCAATCTGCCAGTGGAATTGCTTGGCAGTTTGTTTCAGGGCAGTCAGTACTCAAAGCTGCTTTGCCAGCCCATGGCAACATTGGACAATGAGAGTCAGCAGCTGTGTTGTCTCGTTTTGGAGTGTTTGGCTCACCTGTTCAGCTGGATCCCTCTGTCCACAAGCATCACACCCACCCTGCTGGCATCCATTTTCCATTTTGCACGTTTTGGCTGTGATCTACGGCCAAAGACGAAGACAGGATCTTTCATCTCCTCAAACTCCTCGTCTTCTAATGGGCAGCTCAATGCTGGGACATTGCCACCAACATCGAATGGAGGCGGACGAAATGGACAACAGAGTGAGGGCAACAAGGTGGATCGTGCCCGGCTTGGGGTACTCGCCATGACATGTGTCAATGAGCTTGTGTCAAAGAACTGTGTGCCAATGGATTTTGAGGAATACCTGCTGCGTATGTTCCAGCAGACCTTCTTTCTCCTGCAGAGGCTGACACGGGAGAATAACGCTCATACAGTCAAAAGCCGCCTACAGGAACTTGATGAGAGGTATGGGTCGGCCCCATTAGTTAACATTAATGTTTGTGCATACATAATTGTTTGCAGACTAGAGGGTGTATTGTACCTGGATAATTTCAGCATGTTGTCTGCGACTGGTCATATTTGCTTTTGTTAGACACAAACCTAATTTGGAGTCCACTCATATTTCTTAGTAGCCCATCTTTTGTTTATCAGACATTTAATGATATTGTCCATCTTAGAGTAACTTAACTTCGTAACTTCTGACTTTAAGTAACTTCTGACTTTAAGATTTTTGTGATGACTTTAATGTTTTCTCTTTCATCTTGCAGTTACTTGGAAAAGTTCACAGATTTTCTGCGCCTGTTTGTCAGTGTTCACTTGAGACGGATAGAGTCCAGTCCTCAGTTTCCAATTGTAGAGTTTCTTGCCCTGCTTTTCAAGTACACCTTCAACCAGGTAATGATCATTTTCTCAGTCATTTGTTGATGCAGGACACTAAAGATTGTTGTTTTCACCAGGTTTTCTGCAAAATAACAAAGTTTGCTTTTCATTGGTTTTCCAGCCTACCCATGAAGGCTACTTTGCCTGTTTGGATATTTGGAGTGTCTTCTTGGATTTTTTAACAACCAAAATCAAAAGCAGACTCGCTGACAGAGAAAGTGTTCTAAATAGGTAAGTTGAAAACTTATTTATTCCCTTCCCAGAGTTTCCTAGTAGCACATGAATCCAAGTAGGTTAATAGGTAAAGACAGACCCCTGGAGTGCTTTCATAAGGTAAATGCATTTACTGTCTGTGTACAGTGATACTTGGTATCTATGTGTAGGTCTGTGTTACAGAAGTCTAGAGTATGAAATGGCTGTATCTTCACTACGCTATGCCTGCATTTTTAAAACCTATGATAATCTGGTCCTGGGCCTGGCCTTATTTGCTAATGTCCAGGCGTCATCACTGCCTCTTCCTCTCCGCGGGGGGAGAGGACAAGGGTTGGGCCTCACAGGTAGAATAATAAACACCTATGCAGCTATAACAGCTGAGGGAGTAATCAGGAAAAGTTTTTTTCTTGCATTTTTTTTGCTGCCCTTCCCACTTGAGTAGTTTTCTGAAGCACCCAGTGAACAAAAATCATCAATGATCATGAATGCAGTGAATACAATCAGACTAATAAAATGTATGATGTTTTGTTATTCTTTTGTTGTTGCCTTTGTTTTGAAATGTAATATATTCATGTACGGTTGGACAGGTACAAAGATGCCTTAGTTCTTCTGTTAAGGGAAGTTCTGAACCGCATACAGTTCAGATATAATCAGGCCCAGTTGGAAGAGCTAGATGATGAGACTCTGGACGATGATGTAAGAACACTTTACTTATTTCACAGTCTGTCAATTGCACCTTTTTATTTAACACTGTATGTACTGTTTATATCTCACTGCCACACGAAGTCACTTATCAAAGTTTATTTTAATAATACCATATTTTTAGCCCTTAAGACATGCACACATTACAAAGGTGTATAACTTTCGCTTCAAAGTCTAAATGTCCTCCTTCATTTGGTAACTATAGCAACAGACCGAGTGGCAAAGGTATCTGCGTCAGAGTCTGGAGGTGGTTGCCAAGGTGATGGAGCTGCTCCCATCCCATGCATTCTCTACCCTGGTAAGAGATTGTTGTTGTCACCTTGACATTTTGTAGTTTAAAGTGGATTTAACTGGGGTATTGCCATTTTAGAATTCCACCTGGGGCAAATTAGCTGTAGATTTTCTTCAACACTGAAAAGTTCAAAATGTGTTTGCTAGGAGCATGAATACCTACTAAATTAAATCACCAAGCATTTGCTTGTATGTATTTCATTATTACATTAGAATATTTAAAGTGATATGTTCCAGTCAGTGGCAGCCCCTCCTTATTCCTCTTTTCTCTTTGAAGTTTCCAGTCCTGCAAGAAAATTTGGACGTGTACATGGGTTTGCAGCAGTTTATTGTCACCACTGGCACAAGTAAGCAGCCCTATCTTTATCTTTCAATTCTTCTTGCTTCACTTTCAGTCTTTTGTATGTAAGTACAGTCACATTTGGATGATACTAATTCGCTATTAGGCTATTAGGGTGACATGTCACGATGTTCTTCTTTTAGGTCGGAGGCTGAATATATCTGCAGAGAATGACTGCCGGCGACTTCACTGTTCTCTCAGGGATCTCAGCTCCCTACTTCAAGCTGTTGGACGCTTGGCTGAACATTTCATCGGGGAAATCTTTGCTGCACGTTTCAGTGATGCCCTGGCAGTGGTGGAGAGGTCAGTGCTCTGGTACACTTTTGAAACCCTCAGCGATTGCTTTGCGTACATCATGAGGTTATATTTTTGTTTCAACATGCTTCAGCAAAACTGACATTACACATTATTACTGGGTCTCAAGTAACTCTTTAGTTAGTTAATACTCTGTTTTACTTAAATTAGTGTTAAAAATGTATTTATTGTCATAGTAGTGGGAGAGCAAAATATCATAATGGTTCATGTGTTTCTTTTTCAAGGTTGGTTGAAGTGACTTGCTACGGCTCTCAGACCAGCCTTTATGACCTGGAGACCGCTGTGCCTTCTGTCCTCAAGCCAGACCTCACTGACGTGTGAGTATCACATGTTAAAAAAAAACCTCAACCCTAACATGTGATGTGTTGCACTAATTTTTGTTTCAGTTACAGTTGCATTATGAAATGCTCTTTGCAGCATCACTGACAAAATAAAAGGGAACTGTCAGCGCATTTAGAGATTTAACAGCCATATTTCACACCTTAATAAGAGCCACTGAGAAGCAACCCTGGCTGTAAGCACAGTGTGAAATTGCTGCCTGTTCATAGCTATCAGAGCTACTGTTCTATATAATGAAGTTAGATTTTTTATTTTTCTGGGACTGACTTAGTAATCCAGACCATCAGGAATTCAAATGTTATGTCAATGTAAAATTGTAAATGCAAATTTTTAACAAATCTGACTGTATATATACTGAAGCTGTATAAACAAGTATGTTTTATTCAGCATTTTAACTGTGTTGTTTTGTTTGTTACAGACATGCACAGGCCCTTGCCGCTTTGCAAGCCTACTCTCATTGGCTTGCACAGTTCTACAGTGAGGTCCACAGTCAAAACCAGACCCAGTTCATCAACCTCATCACATCTGCAATAGATGCCAGTAGCCCACTCATAACTGCTAAGGTAGCTTGACTCATACTTATCTGTCCTTTTTTTAAACTTCGTCATTCAAATCAAATACCAACCAAAAGAATGTTGTTTTTCTTATTGAAACATTTTTTCATTAAGGAGGAAGTATGATTTGTAAAATATTAACTAATATCTAAAACCTTTAGCCCACATTCATAGGAACTTTCTGCTTTATTTATCTGGTCCTCTTTGGTTAATATTTACCTCATCTGAGTGTCAGTCATGACAAACTTTTTTGGGGCTGATCACTTGAAGCACTATTGGCTGATAATGATTATGAACTCTATATTTATTTAACTATTCCTAACAAAATATTAAGTATTAAAATCAAGAAAAGATTAAGTATTTTGAATTGACAAATGTTTACTTATTTGCAGGCAACATATTTCTCGCTCTTGCTCAGTTAAGCAGTTAACAAATATACAGTGTTTCACACAGAATTACAATTACAATGTAACCGGCGAGGGGGATATTTTTCTACAATATGTATCTGCGTGGCCTGTCCAACTGTGTGTGTGAGGAAACACTGATAGAACTTTCCAGTGGAATAATTTAAGTATGTTATCTGATCGGGCTTTATAAAGATCACTGATCAAACACAGTCGTTATTGGCTGATAACACTATCAATAATTTTGCACCCAGTTTTTTTGAGCTCCTTTCCAATTACTAGGTGACATTAACAAGTACATATTTTTAGAAACTACAGAGGGGTATGTTTGGGTTGGACTTGGATGTCAAAAAGAGTTGTTGTTCTTCTTTCAATACTTACATTCTGTCTTCTCTCCAGGTACCAGAAAAGTTGCTGCTCTCGGCATGCCATCTGATGGTTTCCATAACCTCTACAGTGCGGCCTGTCTTCTTGGTCACGTTGCCAGCTGTTCAGAACATTTTCAACCTCATTACAACAGAGAATCAGAGCCACAGACTACCACAAGAGGTACATATTTGTTGTGTTTATTTTGCATGATATATGTTACATATATGATATGTTGTGGCTTAATTATTTAATGCAAAATAAATAATAGATTTATACAGTTTTGAGAAGTAGCAAAGTACTTACATAGTTTATAAGATAAGTCCAAAACTTCTCTGTAAATAAAACACTACACAGGCATAATGATTAAAGTATGAAGTTCTTGAAATGTCCTCAATATATGAAGTAATTGTGCTTATTGTGTGTTTGTGTGTCTGCACATTTGTTCCTACAGGCTCACATGTTGGTATGTAGGGCTTTGTCCAACATGTTGCTGCTCCCATGGCCAAATTTACCAGAGAATGAGCAGCAGTGGCAAACGCGCTCCAGCAACCATGCCAGCCTGCTGGCAGCACTCACTCGAGAATATCGTGTTTTAAGAGGGACAGTGAACATAACTCCTCGGCAACCCGATCTGAATAACAGTCAGTATTTCTTTCTTTCTTTTTGTTTTGTTACTTTTATTACACTGACACTCTGTCATTCTTTGCCCTGCTTGAATTATGTTTTCTGACCATCTGTTTTCCACTCCAGTGAAAGCTGTGATACAGCAGACCCTACCTGTGCTCAGAGACATAGTGGACAGTATCTCTGGGGAATCCACCAAATCCCGTCAGATATGTTATCAGAGTCTTCAGGAGTCTGTCCAAGTGTCCCTCAGCCTTTTCCCGGTGTTTATTCAGCAGCCAGGTCAGTGTCTGTCATCTAGTTGGCTATCCATCTAATATTTGTTGTAACAGTCTTTAAAGGAATGAAGATGATTTTATCAAACCCTAGGTTAGGCCTGTGTATCTTACTAGTGCATGATAACACTGCATGAAAGAAAAGACCAGATCCACATCAATGTTTGTTACCAGAATTTCTAAATGCAGCTACTTTGTGTTAAATAGCATTACAAAGTAATGTTTGTATATCTGTTTTAAGTAAATGCATTTATTAATAATTAATACAAATAACAAGAAATAAATTTCCTGAAGACTTGGATGCAAAAGGTTGCCTGACTGTCCAGCTTTGTTAATTTTGTCACTTTTCCTTCCCAGATGTGACAGATGAGATGCTGGCCTTCTTCTTGACGCTGTTTCAGGCTTTACGAGTCCAGATGGGCGTCGCCTTCACAGGACAGATCATCCACACTTTCCTTAGCATGTTCACCAGGTGAAAAAGAAACTACATTAGTTTTTCATCTTATCTAGATGGATAAAGGTTTAGATGGCATGGAGCAAATAATTAAAACGTTGCCATCACACTAATTCATGCATTGTCACTTGTATGTGCTCCAGGGAACAGCTGGCCGCCAGTATTTTGCAAGAGGGCAGTGCAGGGTGTAGAGTGGTACAGAAGTTCCTGAAAATCTTGCAGGTGGTGGTTCAAGAGCCTGGTCAAGCTTTCAAGCCCTTCCTGCCCAGCATCCTCTCTCTGTGCATGGAGCAGGTTTACCCGGTTGTGGCAGAGGTCAGTTGGTGCTCACCTGTCATGAGTTAACATTCATTCTGATTTACCTGCTGTCACTTAAAATTAGCATGTGGTATCTCCCTTTATTTATTCAGAAAATTAAAATCATTGGTTGCCTAACAGTGATATAATTTCTGATCTTTTTGTGTTTGACATTCATTTCACTTGTATAACGTTGCTAATTGAGTCTCTTGTCTTTCATAGCGGTCTTCCCCAGATGTCAAGGCAGAAATGTTTGAGTTGCTATACCAAATACTTCACCAAAACTGGAGATACTTCTTTAAAACTTCAGTCTTAACAAGTGTCCAAAGAGGAGTTGAAGATACAATGGAAAACGAGGCCCAGTTCACAGCTGCCATGCAGGTGTGTGTATGCATGTGGCCAAAGTTATCAACATGCACCTTGTGGATGGATGAATACTTAAATCTAAATCTATTGCTACTTGTTTTCCTGACTTGTGCTGAAATATCTTTTCCAGGCTTTCGGACAGTCTTTCCTGCAGCCTGATATCCACATCTTCAAACAGAATCTGTCCTATTTGGAGTTACTCAACACCAAGCACAAGTTGTATCATAGAGTAAGTGAAGTTTTTATGTGTGTCTTTGCTTTTAGAGGTACAGAGTCAGCGTGACAGAAAACACATGGCAGCACTTAAATCAATGTGACCTTTGCCCCCCCCTCCCCAGTGATTAGTAGAAAGTATATTATGATAAGATTTGATGTAAGTTAAGAACACACTGTGAATGAGTGAGAACTACAGCACCCATTGTCTTTTTTTTTTTTTTCATTGTGCTTTAGAAGCTTTTCCGGACCTCGATGCTCTTTCACTTCATCAACGTGCTGCTACAGGTCCTTCTTCACAAAAGTCACGACCTTCTTCAGGAGGAAATCACTGTTGCAATTTACAACATGGCCTCTGTTGACTTCGATGCCTTCTACTCGGCATTCATGCCTGAGTTCCTCAATGGCTGCCAGGGAGTGGACACCAGCCAACGAGCTGTTCTTGCACGCAACTTCAAGCTTGAACGGGTAAGAGTACAAAAATAAATAAATTGCCAACATTGTTTTATTTTCTCACTCAACTGAAATATACTGACATCACAGTTTAAACTGACATATGCAATGATTGGTTTGTGAGTTTTTCTCTATTTAATGAGTTACCATGGCAATGTATTTTGCAGGTTGTTGACACGTATTTGCATTAGACACAGTCCAGCCTTTGTCACTTGAAAACTATTTCCATTTTTGCTCACTGAGGCTTAATCTGTTTCCCTGTTAACAAACTGAGAATTTTTATTTGGGTACATTTATCTACCTTGTGTACTGTGAGCTGCTGTAACAAATACATTTCCCTGCGTTGATTGAATAAAGTCTATCTTACCTTAAATGTACAATAATCTGAAATACTTGTTTTATCAATTGTAAAAACTCTACAATTTAAAAAATCCAACTTGATTTCAAGAAATGTCATTACAGTCTAATATTACAAATTATTTCTAATAAATTAATATGTTCAACTTTTATCTTCTTTCTCAAGGACTTGCCTTCGTTCACTCAGAGTGTGCAGCGGCTGGTGAATGATCTTCGCTACTACAGATTGTGTAATAGTAGCCTGCCCACTGGTACCATCAAGCTATAGCACAATGACTGCTTGAACCACTCCATACATCAACTATGATCAAGGACTGCCTGTGCTGACCACTTTGCTCAACACTCCTTCTCCAATTCAGCTTTGCTCCACCTGTTCAAAGTAATAGGAAGGAACAACACACATTGTCTTGTTGAGTAATTGGAGGTTGAGGATGCTGCTGAATTTTCTCTTTGATTTCTACTGTAGAAGGTTGGCGTGTAATTATATTTTTTTTAAAAGCAGCGCCCTCCTTATGTGTTGCCAGTGATAATTTGGCAAGAAATGTAAACCTGGTCTGCAGTTGGCTTTCGCCCAGACCTGGAGACCTCTGAGCCAGGCCTTCTTTCCCATGCCTTCGCAACAGAGCTGGGCTGGGACTGAGCACTTTCAACTCATTTTGAGTTTTTAAAATGTCTGCTTTTATTCATTTTGCCTTTTGATTTTTTTTTTTTTTTCCTCCAAAGGAGATGGACTCTCAACTTAAGATCTTTCATATCATTCCATTATGAAAAAGAGAAAACCTGCTTGATTAATAAAGTGCTTTTTTAGTAAAACTCTGGTATTTATTTCATGATTTTATTGGTCTCTGTGCTTTACTGGATCTGTAAATCTGTATTTGCACTTGTCAATGGCAAGCTTTTCACTTAAATTCATCTACTTCAACTGTTGATTTTTTTTTTTTTTTTTAGAACACATGCACAAATAATCAAATAGTTGGTCTGGCTCTTTACAGAAACCTTGGATAAGGTAAATCCAAATTCAATTCTGAGGATTACTAAAAGACATGAATCATCAACAGATGTGTGGCACGTGACAACACAGCATGCGCGAGATGGGAAGAATAATTAAACAACTTCACAAACTTGACACAACCTTTACTGCAAGTTCACAGAGGGCATTGCAGCTTCAATGTTTGTGGTTGTTGCTTAGGTAATACAATGTTTAAGCATGGCTGGGGTTTTCTCTGGAAGCAGCTGCTGTGTAAATAACGAAGGCAAGTTCTTATTCAGTCATACTGTTAACTTTGGTTATGTATGTTCAGTTGTGTGTGATCGCAGTGTACGAAACAGGCAGGCTGGAGGTTCAAGTGAATCAGCACAACCCTCACAGCCACAAACTGGAACAAAATTATGGATGGATTTCACTGCTCAGTTTAATAATATCTTGATGTTAAATGTATATTTTAGTTACATCTTTAACCAAATATGTATTTATTAAAGTGTTACAGACTTCTAATACATTGAAAATGAACCTAAAATCATATTTTTCTTTTAATTTAAATGGAATCCACAAATTTTACACATCAAGATCACTTTATTGTCGTTGGAGAGTACCTTAAGGCTCTGAAACCACTTGTGCTGTATGTCTTCTGTGGATGTCAAGTGGTGACAATAACCCTGCAATAGCCTGCTTGCCAAACTGTGGAGCTCTGTGCACTTACATGGCATGAAGCGTTTAATTAAGACAGCTGCCTTGCATTATAGGAAGTGTAGTGTCCAGTGGTTTAGATTGCTGCAGAGGGACAACATGCTGAAAACTTTATGCATAGAACTTTTATTCATAAATCCAATGGTTGAATCAGACGGGCGTACAAATATTTCTGAATTCAAGGTCGACGTTTGAGTACGTTCTTGCATACACACAGCAGACACGTCTGGCATCAGTGGAGTTAACTATGGTTTAGTTTGAGTGACAACTGAGGACAGACAGGGGGATGACTCGTGAGTTTTGATTGAGGAGGGTTGACTTCTCTCGACAGAGGCTGACTGAACACGAGACAAAACATGGTCATGTTTCCGAGGTGTATTTTTAAGAGAGTCTTTCAACAGTTTTATTCAGGGCATCAAGAGACCACTAAAAGTCTTGTATCTGGGTTTCCCACTGCGCTGCTTCATGGACAAAGAGCTGCTGGACACAGGAGCTCATCAAGTAAGTATTTATGTCAACTGGTCAGCAAAGAAATGTCTTATTCTCGCATTGTACGATTTATTTCCTTTTCATTAAAGAATCTATCACGTGGCATGGCTAAATGGCACTGTTAAATGTTAAACTGACCAATAAACTTCTCTCAGACATCTCTCTGTTCTGGTGGCATAAATTTATTTAGATTTAGCTAATCGATTAGACTTTACTTCCCGTGCGCAATTTTTGTTTGCTCCAAACTTAACGCAGTGTTTGGCTAAAACAAATTCGCTTGCCAAATGCATGGGGTCATGAACTGGAACTAGGTTAGAGGCACAGAAGATAGTGATGATGGTGTAGGTAACAGACACAGTGACGCGTGGTGTGCGTAATTGGGCCAAAACGTGTGCGTATTGTGCGTAATGAGCGAGGCACTGTTCGACACCAGGACCTTTTTACCCAGAACCTAACTCATATCCAGCCCGTACGTCGTTGTACTTTACTAGCACAGAGAGTCCTAAAATTAAATGCCAGTAGATTGAGTTCTTCTCCTGATGGGTCACGTGTGTGTGTAATTGAACGCATGCAGTCACTCATTAGGTCCTAAGTGGTGTTTTAGCTCTTCGCCATCGAAATACATACAACAGAGAGTAGTTCATCTGTATTTGATTTGCAAACCTGTGTGTGTTTGCGGTGGTTGTTGTTTTCCCTGCATATAGGTGACTTTGGGTTAATATTGTCCTCTTTTCTGTAAGTTCCTGACAGTATGTGAGGGTTAGATCTATAGAAGTTCTGTTTTGCTCCTCCAGGTCTCCCAAGTGTAAGGGAACGGACTCTTATAGCTATAAAGCCAGATGGAGTTCAACGTCGTCTTGTTGGACAGATCATTCAGAGATTTGAGCAGCGGGGCTTCAAGCTGGTTGGCCTGAAAATGTTGCAGGTATAGAAGTCTGAAATGAATTTGTTTGTGTGATGTGCAAGTTCTCTGTGTATTTTTTTACTGTCTGTCTCTGTTGTGAAGGTGTCTGAGGATCTCCTGTCTCAGCACTACAGTCAACTGAGGACTAAGCCTTTTTATCCCAGCCTTGTGCATTACATGACTTCAGGACCTGTGGTTGTCATGGTGAGGGCTCCTCTTTCTGCCTTCTTGTGAGATATGCCTGTATTTTCCATTATTTCATCTTATTTCTTAAATTAGTTCTTCCTTTGCTTTAAGTTGACAGACGTCTCTGTCTGTGCATATGTGTCATTTTATTTTTTGTTGAGGTGTGGGAGGGTCACAAAGTAGTCCAGGCGACACGTACCATGGTGGGTCATACTAACCCAGCTGAAGCCCAGGCAGGCACAGTCAGAGGAGATTTCAGCTTTCATGTCAGCAGGTAACTGAAGGTTATTTGATATTATTATATGTACTGTGAGTTTCAGGACTAAATAACAACCATATGATACTGCCGCTTTCCAAGTATGGCACATTGTGAAATTATTGCACATGATTTTTCTTGTCTTCATAAAATAATTAAGTGTGTTGGTCATTTAAAGAAACGTGGTTCATGCCAGTGATTCAGTGGATGGGGCACAGAGGGAGATCCAGCTGTGGTTTCAGGGAAAGGACCTTCTGAACTGGGACTGCTGTGACCAGACCATCACCTGCGAGCTGTGAAGACACAGAGTTGAACGCAGTGAGAATCAGTCATAGTACCTCTTCTCCTGTTGCTCAGAGATCTGGTTTGTGACAGTGTGACCACTGTGACTGAAAAAGATGAGTTATATTCAGTGTTCCTACTTAATAATTTACCTCAGTAAGTGCACTTACAATCACAAAGAGTTTTTTAATACTTCAGGCTACTGTAGCAACTACACACATAGATTTTTAGCTGTTCCTTAATTGAACTACCATAGTAGGAGTTTGTCTTTGGTGTCATTATAAGATGTGTGTAGTAATCAGTATTCATTCTGGCATTGCAGCTGATAGATACAGTATTTTAACAGTTATTGTGAAACAATGGACTGCACTCTGGAACCATTGTGGATTAAATTAATTAGACTTGAATGATAGATGCAGACATTGTCAGTGGCTCAGTATTTGATTTCTAGCTGAAATATTATTTTATATTTTGGCAGAAAGCAAGTACAACATGAGTGTATCCCACAATCACCCAATATGCCAAATCTTTCTGACTTATGGATAAAACTTGATGTGCCTGTGTATTTTAGACACCCTGTCTTTTATCCCCAAATCATAGTGAACTGTAATCTAAAAAACTAGCAGTCCCGATAGTCTACACAGCTATTAAGCTATAACTTACTTTATGACAAAACCAAATTACATTTTACCAAACAATTAAGACAAAGTGGGATCTAATTTATATAACATATTCCCACATGGCCTCACTGTGAAGGAATAATAAGTAAAATACTGTGTGTGTGAATATATATATATATATATTCAAATGTAACAAATGCCTTTTTTTTATGAATTCTTTACTTGAACAATGTCCTCAAATACTTTAAGTAATGATTCTACTTGACTGAAATTTTAATTGAGTTCAATTTGTATACTGAGATTGTTTATTAATTGTCTTATCTTTGTTTAAAACCACTGTGAGGCTGAAGAAATTAAATATGAGAGTGAACTATTTCAAGGCATGGACAAAACTGTCTGAAATGGGAATAGTTGTTTGTAGTTGAGCCTAAATTAATGATCACTTGTTGAGCATTTGATCTCTGCTAAATGTAATTTGTAAAATGTGTTGGTGCTGTCAGTGTGAAAATGTACCGAAGTCTTGTACTTCAAAGCTCTGTATGATGATGATTTACCTCCTTGCTTCTTTAATTCTTCATACAGTTCAAAAGTCTTATCTTACACTCAATTATTAAATGTAATGTAAAACCTTCACAGGATTTTTTAAAATTGTTTGTCTTGATCTATAATAAGTAAACTCATGATACAATAATATGATACAAAAATAACACATAATGTTTTATTCGAGCCAGTATATTGACAGCAATGTATCTCTTATGTTTCTGTATTGTACATTACGTCATGATATGCTGTACAATCACAATGAAGAACACTGAATCAGAAAGCATTTCAGTCTCCATAGAACATCATAGAAGGAGTCAGGACTGAAATTGTATATTTAGAACACCAGTTTGTGTGTATTTGGTCTAAAACAACTGACTGTAGCAATCAACATTGTTTTAATACAGCCTGATGTGCAAGCAATAAAAACTCGAAATCAGTCAAACATCTGACTGTTCTGTGGAGTCATAAACATTTATAACACAATGTACTTTTTATAGCTCTAAAAATCAGATTCAGTCCATTGTTGTTGTTAATACATCAGACTAATAATCAGTATATTATATTATGTTGATTTTACTGCATTTGTGTTTATGTTTCAGATATTGACTCAACGAAAGATAACATAAAAATAGAAATATTTAAATTGTAAAACATATTAATGAACACCAAACGGTCAGAATAACTTTAAACTCTGGGGAGAATCTGAAGTTTAAAGCTCCTCTGTCTTACAATGTAAAATCTAAAATAGTAACTAGTATTAATGAGTGAGCTTTACTTTTAACACAGCTTGCTTTTGTTGATTAATCTGGGGCACACAAGAGATAAAACAGCATTTGAGTCAATCTGCAACATCACTCTGTGAATCCAGCTGCAATATTATATTTATCTCCAGTTAGATCGGTTACACAATATCATGCTCTGATTCCTCGTCAATCCTCAGCTTTTGCCTCTCCATCGCTTTCTCTAGTTCTGTGGCTTTGTGCACGTCCTGTGGAGGACAAAAGACAAAGCTTGAAAAGAAGCATACCAAAATGACGTTTGCACCTACATTTCAGTTCAAATACAACCCATAATGAAATTCCTTTAATACCGATCAAGACCGAAAAAGATTTAGTGATTGGTTGGTTTAGTAATTTAGTGATTAACAAGTCAACGCACTGCAACTTTAGATCTATGAGATCTATAAGAGATAAGATCTAAAAGAGTGCATTTTGTCAAATGAAACGTAAATTAATATAACAACCTTAATAATCTTGTCAGTGTAGGTCAGTAACATTGTGGTAAAAATGATACTCTGTCCATAAGCCAAGGCTGAGCAAACAACTAGCTCAGAACACATGGACCCAAGCATAACCCCGCAAACAAACACAGAAACACATACATTTAGAAAAAAAACTGTGAACAAACCTCGAGAAGGGCCTTCTGCACCATAATTTGGCTGTAAACTCTTGCACCTTCGTCTGGGGACACTGTGCGGAGCTCCTCCTTATTCAGGGAAAAAAGCTGCGCTCCTGTTAAAATGCCCAGACTCTGAACTGTCCTGAAAGAAGAAAGGAAGAAAGCAAGAAAATCAGTGTTGGTATCTGTTCACCTTCAGAGAGCTTTCATTGTCAAATGTTCACCTATTGCCGGGACAGGCTATAAGTATGTCTGAAGAATCCAGTTTCTCAACCTGAAACAAATCTAAGCTTCTCTTCCTAAGATTCACTTTCATTTATTGTTGCACTTCAGAGTGCCCTTAAATGTCCTCTAGTTCACTGTTTTAGTTCAACTTAGGTTACAGCAATTCATGAACATTATCAGGGAGGAGATTTTGACAGGGTGCTATTGTACACTAAACAAAACCTCAGAGCGTATCACTGAAAGCTGCATGTGCTCCATGTATAAAGCAATAAACCGTGGAGATGACTTAGATTTTTATTCACTGTATATCAAGTCCACATAATTCATTAAGTTTTTAGAAACAGTGTGAGCTGAAGTTTACTTCAATGGTGCACACTCACTGCTGACTGAAGCCTTTGGTGGTGAGCCAGGCCTCCACCTCAGCAGGTGGTGATTGGTAGTTCAGGGGAGTAGAAGTGTCAGCTGTGCGGGGAACCACCAGAGGACGGATTGAGCCTCTTTTCTCAGCCAGCCGCTGAAGAAGCTCATCATTCATTATCAGCACTGCAAGTGCAATACACACAAAACCAAATAATGTGAGTCAAAGTGTCACATTTCTCATTTTTAAAGATTCATGCTCAACATGCTAGGTTGTTCTGAATTTACTGCGATGTTTGTGGAAGACAGAAAATGTCTAATCATTTTTACACCACACAGTCAGTGAGGTCCGTTTATGGCCTGTTATCTCTGTACTTACTGTCAATATCATCCCAGTGTTTTGCAGGACTATAAAGACATCTGACTGCACCTGCTCTCAGGTGCACCATATGAGTTTGTAATCCTTTTCTACAAATGCTACATTTCGTTCAGATTTTCCTCGTCTCACATGAGGTTATTAATTCATATGATAAATGGATGAACGTATTTGTTACCCCGGTCACTGTCTTCTCCCTGCATTGTTGTAGATGGTAAAACCATGCTCTGTGGTCGCAACGGGCTTGTAGCTATAGGACTGGTTGCATCTGGGCTTGGTGGAGCATATGAGAAGTACTTTGCCCGAGGGGAAAGGGCCTTCTGTTATGAACAAGAAAGAGTAAATAAAAACTGGAAGATGGTATGAAACAGTAAACTGTATGTGAGTGTGTCTTGTGTTTGTACTGTACCTTTGACTCTCTGCGTACCACTGGGCTGTCTCTCCCCGTGTTATTCAAAGCAGACAAAGGCTCCAGGATATTATGGGGAACAAATCCTATCTGGTCAAAGCGGTTCCGACACTTCCACCATCGCTTTGATGACTCAATTACCTAAGGAAAGATGACTCACACATCAATCACGTTTTGTGACATATTCCAAGAAAATGTCTATGTTTAATAGGTTAATAATTATTTAATAAATGTAATAGTCTAATTATGGGCATTTACCTCTAGTGTTTCTCCTTGTAGCACAGAGAGCTCACTGCTGTTTCGAGCCACAAAGTCATAACTGCAGCAGTAAAGTCTCTCACCCTCTGGTGGAAGCCAATTTCCTTCTCTGAAATAGAAATGTCATTTAAACATATGTAACATGTAAATTAGTAATTATCCCCAACAAAAGACATGTAAGGTATTCTCAGACTTAACAACCTTCAGACTGATTTTATTAGCCAATATACTGTTAATTGTAGCCATGAAAATTGCCTGTTATTATCATTCTGCTGTCTTTTTTTTGTCTTACACTTCAGTGCCTTCACCATGGCCCTCTGCTGTCTGTCGAGCTTGGTCCTGTGGAGTATGTGCTGCCCTACTTTCCCTGAAAGCATCTTGTTTGTGCTGTGACTCGATGGGATCTTCTCTAGGTTGGCCATTTGAATCATAGGCCTGAGGCTGCCACCCATCCAGGAAGACAGGTGAGTACGCAGGAACAGACACACTAAGTTGCGAACTAAAAAAGAGAAAAAAAGGATCTTATTAGAGCAACATGACACACTCTCACAGATATGTATAAACACACTGACCAGGGTGAAGTCCAGTTGGGCCCTAATGATGTCCACAGCCCCTTTTCCTCTTCAGTCAGATGTTTGCTGAGTAGTGAAACAGCACCACTGGTCATTGCAGGACTGACTACAGACGCACCTAACGCTGGTCCTCCAGTGGTTTTCACAATCTGAAAAAGGGACCATCGCCACAGTCAGTATCATAGAGAGGGAACGAGAGACAGAGAAACTACCAAATAAAATATTATAATGACCCACCAGTCCTAGAGGCACAAAGACAGGATGCAGCAGCTCTGGTGCGTCAGGCTGTGTGATGACTGACTTGAGCCGGTCCTGAATAAACCAGCATATAGGGTCATTTACATTGTTTATTTTCATTCAGTTTAAATTTGACCTATAACACGTCTAATCTCACCAGCAGACTGAGGCAGTACTTTATTTTCTGGAAGATGTCCACAAACTCTTCTTCTGATGGAGGGTAAGCTTTCAAGGTCAACAAGTCGTCTGCACAGAGAAGAGCACAATCACAGCTACAACAGGATACATATGAAACAGACACATAACCATAATTTGATCACTGTTGTTATTATAGATGCATTGATTTTTAAAATTTGATATACATTGATGCCACTGTCAGTAACATTTGATAATTGTTTTAACTGTTATACTTTGTTAACACTTTAAGTTAAAATAAAAGAATTGTAGAAAACTAAAATGAAAGAAAAGAGTAGCAGAAACTCTATGTAAGGGTGTGGAGTGCTTGTTCTGGCTTGTTACACAATGTAGTCCTACAGAACCACTAGTGACTAATAAAAATCTTGTCTTCTATTACATTAGTAATACATTCATTGCCTTTAGTCTTATCTAGGGTCACACCTATGCCAACACACACTGGCCAGACTCCTGAGAAACACCCTGGTTATGTTGCCAGGACAACACAGAGCAAAGACAGATAACACAACAACTCAAACTCCCAATCGCACTTATTTGCAATTTATACTGTCCAACAATGAGGCAGTCCACAACAAAAAGATCAAGGTTGGGAACCAAACCTTTTTGTTCTTTCAACTAATCGTCACATAACATCTCATTTATAAAAATAAAAAGAATACAAACTGGTTAATGACAGTCTGATATGAATATTTTTACCATGTACATACCACTAGATGGCCACTTATTGTCACAAAATGAACTGGTAAATCATATAAGAAATGAGCTGAAACTGCTTCAGTATTTTCTTTGTTCATGTTTCTTGGCCATGCTATAAGCAAGAATTTTCAGCCTGTCCTCTTCTGCCAACAGCTGATTTTTCATACTTTAAACGTATTGTCTGACAACTGTACATATTGTTTCTGATGACTCCGACAAGATAGTGTGTTTACATGCATGTGACTATAGTAGTATAGTAGTTAGTTCTTAGGATGGAAGATGAATTCTCACCATCTTGGTTGTCCTTCTTTTTGCTCTTTGTGCTTCTCTTCTTCTTCTTTCTTTGGTTGAGAACACTCTGGGCCTCAGCTGTCTGCTGTAAGCGTGCCATGAATCGCTCTACATCGTCAAAGCAGTGGTTCAGAATTTCCTGATGAAGACATGAATTTTATATTTTAGCCATTTAGCATGCTAAAGAATGCATGCAATCCAGTGCAAAAGCACTGCATGTAAATCAAGTACATTTGTATACAGAAATGTATGACTGTATGAAATAACTACAGCCTTAAATAATATCATGGAGTCGACTTAACACGTCTCATTGTCTCAACAAACTGAACATTATAACCTCCACTAGTATTTACTGTAGGGCTGTTGTTGTAACTACTGGTCACACTGATTAGCTCAAACTCAAACTTTAAGACATAACCCCTGCCATAAACTCAGGACTTGAGAATGGAATTGGAGAATGCAAATATATTTAATTTTGATCAACATTACAGTCTTCACCTCACCATCACTGCTTTTCTATCTTCTCTCATGTCTCAAGTTACTTACGTGACTCTGCATAATTGTGTAAGTGTAAGTAACTAAAGTTACTTACACGTACACACTGTATATTATTTATGTAAGTACATACCACTTCTCTCTCTGCATCCAATAGAGATGTATGATTTGTCTTTCCACTGGTCCCATTTTCTGAGTGAAGGAAGAACAAAGACATTGAAGCAAACTTAAAAACATTGGGAGTCGGTTGGGAGTACCAGAATAACATACAGAGAATAAAAGTAAGTCTTTGTGGCAACAGCACATTCATATCATGCATATATATCCATATATATCAAGCAGATGAGTATACCTTTGCCAGAGCCTGTGTAGATGGGCAGACCTCCAGGAGGAAGCAGCTCTCCTGGAGTTATCATGACTCGGACACCTGAATGCCTTCTAGGGACCACCTGAGGTGGTGAAGACATCTGTTGTGTGTAAATGCAGACAAAGTAAAAAGTAAAAGTAAGTATAATGCTTAGTTAATATAACAATTATTTATATTTAAGTATATATTTACCAGTAGATCACCTTTTGTTTCCAGTGAAATGTTGCATTAGCCTTCTATAAATACATTTATCTATTGATCTGTAATTTAACAGATTTTTATCAATTTTACCCAACAAGCTCATCATGACTTTATCTGAATGTTGTATAATACGATGAATGGGAGCTTGATTCACCCTCACATTCCACAAACTGATTGTAAGAATGCCGAGTATTCTGTCTGCACACTTCCACGTAAGTGACAGATGCACACGACAGGAAAAACCACTGCTTGGTATGCAGTTGTCAACACCACCAAAACTTGATAAAGAAAATGTATCAAATGAATACAAAAGTCAGTTCCTCACGAGTTTGCACGATCCAAACACAAAGCAGCTTTTTACTTCATCTCTTTCCTCATCTCCCTGCCTTTCTTCTGTGTTTGTTCCTCTTCCAACATATTGGTGAACAAACTAACAAAACTAACAACTACTCTGTGCTCCTTTACACCTTTCTCAGCTTATGTCCTCCTCTGTAAGTCGCTTTGGATAAAAGCGTCTGCTAAATGTAATGTAATGTAATGTAATGGTGAAGCAGTAAATACTGTAAAATATTTCAAGCTTCAACAGTTTTCAGACAAAGGCCTTTATGCAGTTTATAAATTATGAAATATTCTATCAGGAGTGAGTGAAGTGACGCTGCTTCAAAAGTCTCCTCTGAGCAACATATCACTGACGCAGAGCAGCTGTCTGTCATATGACAGGTGCCTGCCTTTCTAACCTACTCTTAAACACATTTGCACATACACTGTTGGTACAAAGTTAACACATACAATCTAGATACATCACTGTACCTTTTAGTGTGGTTTGAGCGTTTAAATCCAAGTCACAGAAACCAATCCTTGTGCTGAGTTGTATGTGCACTGAGCTTAGCTGTGTACACGAGGACGTCCCACCTTCTTGAGATATGCACAAACTAGAAAAACGAGTCAGGCTTCCCTTTCTGAGTTAATGTGTTGCTTTCACTCGCCTGTGATTCTCTGATACACACACACACACACACACACACACACACACACACACACACGCACTCTCTTACCTCCTCCCTCCCATTCTTCTCTCTGCATCTTTGTGAGCCTCTCCTTTCTTATGACAGGAATTCCTATCAACAAACTGCCTGTAGCCTGTGCCAAGGGGCCAATGTGATCTGTAGCACATGCCATTCAAGCAATGTAATGCAGTCTTCCTCAAACTTACCACCTCCACAAATTCAGACACCAAGTTTTGTTTGAGATTACAATAACGAAGCCGAGGCCAAGATAAGGCTCATAGATGAAAAGGGGTCATTACATGTTCAAATTAAGGAATATGATGAGAAATGAGAAATTGTATTAGTTAAGTCGACTTGATTTGATTCTTTCAGGCATCTACCTATAATTTAGTAAATAGCCCATTTTCTTATAGTTTTTTGTACTGTAATTATCTGTTCTTTGAATGTTCTCACTGGCTAACATTTAACCAAGTAAGAATCTGTCAAATAAAATGTTGTGAATAAAAGAAAGGCATTGACAGAAATTTAAAAAACTGAATAAATGATAACAGAGAAAAAAAGTCTAACGAGTCTAATACTTGTTTAAGCACTTTAGAAATATGTTGACTGTGCATGAACAATATGTTGACAATGACAGGAAGACAAATGTGTGATATAATAAGATGTGGAAAAGGATATTAGGAAAACACTGAATATCTTGTTTGTGATACGGAATAGCTTTCTTCAGAACACTGCTGACAGTTTGACAGATGTCGAATAAATCAGCAGATATACCATAGATTAGTGAGCTTTCTTTCAGAGTCTGTCAGTACTGTAATGATGATGACCCCTCAGGCATTCCTTGGTGTAGAGGTGGGACACGGCATTGGTGGAAACTGAACTCTTGGTGAACAATGACACCAACTGGTTGTTACAGGTCAGACCCCATCTGTCCCAGCAGCTCTCTTCATGTTCGACTTGACGGTTGCACCAGTGGAGAAATTATAAACAGGTGTTGCACCATGCAAAATGCACCATGTTCCAAAAAAGTTTTTAAGACATCAAATATTTCCCAATTACTAAACTATGAAAAATATTCTGCAGGCACTGAACTATTAGCAGTGATACAAAAATGAATTTCTATACTGTACATGCAGCATTTATGGGGATTGTATTCACTATCTTAAGTATTTCAGTCTGGAATATTTCTTAGTTATGTTTAAATTCATATGAATTGCATATTGAGCAACAACAGGTCTTATCTCAGCCTAAGAGCTTTTCTGTTGATCTCCACAATTAGCCTAGGATTTACTGTACTGCTGTGAACCTTGCATTCATTCCAAGCTTTGACTTGTTGAAGGACACTTGTGATCTGCATCCCAGCAGGCTGTTTTAGTGACATACTGTACAAATGCTCTTACTGCATTTGGTGGAAATATTGCCTGTTTGAAATGGCATTTTCTTCCTGGCATCACAAGCAGTCAGTTTCATTTTGTTATATCTGTCTGTCCCATTTAATAGCAACTATAAGCCTTAATTCATACAAATAGTGGATTCCTGAATTCATTAAGGCATTAAAGGTCATTTAGGCACATTTTTTCCACAAGGGGGAGTTGGCCTTTTAACTTTTAGCCAGCCAACAGGTGGCTGAGAATTTACTACTAGCTTATTTTAGCTCCACCACAGAGGCTTGTTATTATTGTTATGATGATGTTGCTCTTCACTTGACTGACTAGCTCAGGGACTGCGAACTTATACGCAGTGACCGTGAGACTCTACAGTATAGTAACTGCAGCGTGAGTTACTATGGTTACAGGAACACCCTGAAACTTTATAATGATTCTCAATAAAATCATGAATGTAGCCTGAGTGTTCCTCAATGATGAAATCTTGGATTATAATATGAGTAGTAGTGTACAGATACAGAGTGACAGATCTGAAGCCAAATACAAAGGGAAGCCTCAAAGCTCTTCCCTCATGGAAATATTATCTATGTTACATTATCCTGTGTGCAAATCATCATCATGTTTTCTCTCATTCAGACATTACCTCTGGTTAATATCTTCATTAAGCTGCAAACGTGTCAGAAGATGAAGTGTCTTTGTAGTCTTCAGTAAATATTCAGTTAACATGTGTGACCACAGCACCTCTGACATGATGAGAAAAAAGTTCATTTAAGAACCCTTTCCATCTCTTCTATTTCTAAGTTGATTTTCTGAGTTTCCTTGTTAAGCGTCCGTCCCGTGTGTAGAGGCTTCAGTCCTTGCTGCAGCTGGCCCCGGCTTGAATCCTGCATCGGACGTTTACTGCGTGTCATTCCTCCTCTTTCTGCCCCCTGCTTCCTCTCTATCTTCAGCTGTACTATTAAGGCATTAAAGGCATAAAAGGCCAAAAAAATTATCTTTAAAAAAAAAAAAAAAAAAAAAGATGCAGCAGGAATTTGTTTTTATCCTTCATTTACTTTTCACATAATGTTTCTGTGTGTAACTACTTGCCAACCCTTGCCAAGAAAGTAAATGAAAGTGTGCTCATTCATTTATTAATGGTGTGTGATTTGTTGACCACCCAGTTTGTTTGTTTTTTTTTTTACAGAAATCTTGTTTAGGGCCACTAAAAGTCTAGGGCCGGCCCTGCGTCAGTGGGTGTTTCTGTGAAAGCTGCAGGACACACACACACACTCTCACTCATAGTGTATACCATGGTGTGTACCCTTATGTTGCCCAGCCCAGCTAAACGTTTTGGGGAAGGGCCGTTCAGCCCCCTCGGTCCTCTCATTGGCTCCCACTCAAGTAGCTTCTCCTTCACGTCTTTTTGGGCTGTCGACGACGAAGTTTGTTCCAACACAGAAACGTGGCCACAAGTTGTTAAAACTACCTGGTGGAGACTTTTCCCCCTTATCAAATTATATTTGTTAGCCTGACTGTTATCAAAAGGAAGAGTTTTAAAGTTGTCTTGTGAGAAAGAGACGAAAAGGGAACGTGCAGAGAAACCAACACCAGGACCACTGGAAACGTTACTCCTCTGTTGGACCGTGCTGTCAGCATGGTATGTCCACACCACATGATTGATCTATACTTTATTCAAGTGACTTTATAAGCCCTAATGACTAATTGCTATTGTTGTTCACGTCTTGCCTTTGCATATGCCTAATTGTCATTTTTTACTTTTTTTTTTTCTCGTGCCTTGTATATTATACCGCTAACGATTAGACTTCTTTGTCCGTTACTCAAGCAGTCATAAAGGGCTTTAAGGCTGTGGTTTGCCTCACTTTGGATAATCTCGCCTGTGCAGCTGGTTTTCTGTTCATTTGTTTACAGGACTATCTGTGCTGCGCAGTGTTCTCAGTGACAGATCTAGTTTAAAACAATCAACAACTGTCACTGTCTGCACAGGAAGACTATGTACTATAAAATATGTATATACTATATACTATACAATACTGTATAGTCCATTAGTTGTTAAAAATAAATAAAAGTCCTAAACAATGATCTGATGTGGATGGAAACACCCTCCAAGTGAAGCTTAAAGGCAGCACTTTGGCCTGTTTCATTTTAAATCACATATGATGGAGCACAGAGCCAACACATCTGTAATTTGCAACTATCTGCAAACCTACAACCTGCACTGTAACCAAAATGTTTTTTTGCAAATGTGTAGGAAAATATTCTGTAAAGAAATTCATACTGTTGGTGTATTTTTCCATGGTGTCCCATATAGGCAATAAGCTATATTGAGGGGAAAAAATTAGTGTGCTGTTCATGATTGACAGCTACTCAGGTTATGCAATGCCATGGGTTGTGTGTTGTGTGTGTGTGTTGGGAGAAGCATATCCTATGTGGATTTGTTAGTGTGTACCTGTGCAGGGTGTTGGCATTTTTCCTTTCACTAAATGTGTGATAAAATTCCAGACCTAGAACATGACCAGGCAGGTAGAGAAAGTGACTGATTAAATACCTAAATAAACTTTGTCGTGATAAACATAAAAGCGCTGGTGGATTATAGCTGATATATGCTCCCTTTCTGCAAGCTTCTTGGTACCACAGCTGTGATTTCTTTCATAGCAGGATATACATATCTACGTTTCTGTCTCTCTCTCTCTCTCTATATAATGATATATATATATATTGATATATATAGTATATATATATATATATATATATATATAGACACACACACACAACAGCAAACAAACATGATCACAAGGCGGTTGCTGACTTCTGCAAAACCATCCATGGTTGTGCACCAACACTGCATTAAGCTACTCATTTTAAGGCTCTGGCTCCTTTTCAAACATAATGTTGACATGTAAAGTTGTGTGTGTGAAAGGAGTTTATTCCCTCTGTTTGTGGAGAGTTGGGATGTTGTAAACTGAGGCACAGGTGTGTGTCACAGTGTTTCAGGCATTCATCTAATCGTTCTAATAAAAGAAAAATCCAATAGTAATAGAAGTGCAAACTTTATGGTTTCATATGCACACTGAACTATCTTCTGTTTCTGCTCAATACTCCACTTTTTCTGTGTGTGCAATTTGGAATGAATTATTTACTCTACATCCTCTTTTTGCGATCCAGACTAACTATATTTGTACAAATGAATTTACAGTATAATTCACTTCTAAAACATTCAAATTGTTTTAAGCATGTTGGACCACTGACTGCAAGCTTTTGCACATTTACGGTTACTGTTCACTGAGTACAGAAGGGTTGTCTGTTTCTTAACCACACCCAGAGATAGACACTGACTGACCAATAGGCAAAACTTCACCTGTGTGTGTGTGTGTGCTTTGTATCTACTGCGTGCCTGCGTGCATGCTGGGGGAAGGGGGCTATGGTGCAAGAAGATAATTTAAGGTTAGCCATGTATAGAAAAACAGGAGGAAAGAGAAAATTTGTAATTCTTTGCAAAAGGCCCAGGACTAAAGAAAAGCATGTTGAATTTTCATGGTCCCCATAGATTCTCCTTCACTTGCGGGTGAGGTGTGACAAACTACAAAAAGAACTAATATAGTGTTGAGGAACGTGAGGATGAACTGAAATATCCAAACTTGTAAATATGAGTTGAACTGTATCCGCATATACAGACCTGTTTAAATGACAAACTTTATATTTTATGATTTGTAGGTTCTCTTGTTTTGAAGGGCATTTTTTTGCTTTGAAAGGAAACACTACATCAGCAAGGTTACTCACAGATCTGATAGCTTTCTTTTAGCAACTTTATCAGTTCACAATATTATATGGTCCACCCATGCACCTCAGCACCACCCCCAGTGTGAACCAATGTGAACCTAACACTACCTATTGGGTTCTCCCACCCACTCACACCCTTATGTCACCCAAGACTCTCCTTACTTCACCCAGAGTTCTGCTGAGTGGCCACTGCTCTTCTCACTTTCCGTCCTCTCTATTTGTGTGCACATGCATATTTTTATCACACTCTCTCTTACACATATACTCACACATGTGTGGATAAATATTTCTGAAATCACCTGACTTATCTGGCTATGTGTCTTGACAACTACGCACTTTCCCGGGTCATACACCTTGTGTAACTTTCCATTCTCACCAGCTGGTACCAGCAGTAACTCATGCAAATTCTCCAGTTAGGTCATCTTCTAAAATTTGTTCAACTCATTTTGAACCCTGTGGACACATGCAGAATGTCTGATTATTGCCAACCTGAGATTGGATTGGTTTGCAGCTGTGGGTGAAATATTTTGTATTATTACATATACATATATTCATATATAACATATATTCCATGAGTAAAAAAGTTTATTAGTATCAGACATTAATTTTAACTTCTTCTTCTTCTTCTTCTTCTTCGTTTATGACAAGATTGAGAAACCTCCACTGGACAGCAACGGGGAGGAGGACAGAGCCTGGCTCAGTGAGGGTCAGTCTGAAACTCAGCTTACAACTGTGCACAATCCAGATGGAGTTGAGACACCTGATGAAGATCGGCCAGCGTGGGACTCCAAGATCCAGTACGTGCTAGCCCAGGTGGGATTCAGTGTGGGCTTAGGAAATGTGTGGAGGTTCCCATACCTTTGCCACCAAAATGGAGGAGGTGAGTGTCTTTAAAGAAAGAATTTTATATTTCAAGTCCAAACCACAAAACTATCAGCTACCAACTTTTACTTTTTATATGGGTGTTTTTATGCTGGAAAACACAGGAAATAAATAAAAGACTAACAGCTGAACAAACATATAGAGGTCACTATCAAGTGATGTACAAAGTGAAATAAGTATGTACATGCCTTTCTGTTTTTAAATCTTCCCTTCGTCCTTCCAGGGGCCTTCATGCTGCTGTATGTTTTTCTTTTACTGATTGTGGGAGTTCCACTGTTTTTTATGGAGCTGGCAGCTGGCCAGAGCATTCGCCAGGGCAGCATTGGTGTTTGGAAGCACATCTCCCCAAAACTGGCAGGAATCGGCTACTCCAGCTGCATGGTGAGAATTAAAATCTTCTGTATTTATTTACTTTTTTCTGGGTTTGGGATTGAACCTTCCATGTACTATAAACGCTGGGTCAAATAAAAGCCAAAACGGAGAAGCAATAAAATTCATTCACCATTTTGTATTCTGCAACATACATAAACTATGGATACTGTTCTGTAAAATAGAAAAAGGTTGATGTTTACACTTGTCAGCAAAACGATTACTCATAGCCCGTATATCTCGGGCCAGGCTGCTATATTTTGGAAGCTGGCTGACTCAAGGATAGGTCCATATTTATACAAGCCCCAGAATGAAAAGATACATAATGACTCTCTCTACTGTGTCATTAAAAAGCCATAGCATGTACTATGTCTTTTATCACCTTTCTGTAAACACCTTTCTTTTTATTTCTGTTCACACTGTGTGTATATTTAAGAAAGGACGATGATGACATCGTTGCAATCTTGTAATGTGAGCACTGTAGTGCTGGCTGTTATGCAACACTTTTCTCTAGAGACGTGACAAGGCAAACACAGAGTAGACAAGAACGTTCTGTGCACATGCAGCACACAGACGTATACTTGTATGCCTAGACGCCCATGCTTTTTTTCTTTTTAAAGCTTGTTTCTTTTCCAAAAAGCTGCACTGATCTGTTAGACACACTCAATGTCACAATTCAGTACACCTTAGTGTCAATAGCTTAATAATAACTTAATATTTTTGGATTACACATGGATCAAAAACAGAGGACTTTGAGGCCTTTTGACTTTGACTTTTAACAGTACAGTATACATACTGTATCCTATATCTAAAGGACTTGCTATGTAAATATTGATACATTTTTTTTCAAGTAAATCATTCATGAACCCTTTCTTCATCTCTAGGTCTGTTTTTACGTGGCTCTGTACTACAATGTTATCATTGCATGGAGCCTGTTCTACCTGGGTAATTCTTTTCAGTATCCTCTGCCGTGGGAGCATTGTCCAATTGATGTAGCCACTAATAACACAGGTACTGACATATATGATGTAAATCAAATTAAGATGTCACATAGATTCCTATAGGTCTTGAGTGTTGTCTGTTCTCAATCAACAGTAAAAGAATGTGCGGATTCTTCCCCGACATCATATTTCTGGTTTCGGAAAGCACTTCAGATCACAAATTCAATCGAAGAGTCCGGGGAGTTTAATCCAATCATGACGGGCTGTTTATTGGCTGCTTGGGCAATTGTCTCTCTGGCTATGATCAAGGGCATCAAGTCTTCTGCAAAGGTATGTTAATCACTCTTCTCTTTGCCACCCCAGCCTCAGAGATCGCTTTAAACATTCATACAGGCATTTATGCTTTATTGTTAAAGGAATAAAGCAAGATTTAAAACAATAGCCTGTTTCTGTGCAGAGACAAGCAATATCTTTCTACTGCCACTTCTAAAGATCAGCCAAGAAATGTTTTGGATCATAGCCCCCATAAAATGGTAAATTGTCATTTGTATGAAACAGATATGCATGATGTAATGTGTTAATTAGTGAACTCAAGAGGTGCTGCCAGACAGATTTGTTCCCTGACAGAGCCAGGCTTGCTAAATCCCTTTCCCTGTTTTTAGTCTTTATACTAAGCTAAGCTAACAAGCTGTTCATTACATCAGATGTGATGGACAGACATCAAAGTGGTATCAATCTCTTCAACTAACTCTCTGTCAGAAAGCAAATAAGCATATTTCCCTAAATATCAAACCATTCCTTAAAAAATTCTGGCACAGAAGTCATACTGTGTTTCCATGTCCAAATCTTAGGTGATGTACTTTTCCTCAGTCTTTCCCTACGTGGTGCTCTTTATTTTCCTCATCAGAGGGTTGATGTTGGATGGTGCAATGGATGGAATCACCTATATGTTTTATCCTAAAGTAAGCACAGATTTCATCTTATGTTGGATAATTTTTTGTTGACTTTTTTAAAGATTTCTTTCCTTATATTTTATAAAAAAACATAAGAGGTTGTGTTCCAAGCCCTTACAAAAATTCAGTCTTGATGAGACTTTATTTTGCTGTATTTTTCAGCTGGAAATCTGGGGTAATGTGCAGGTGTGGCGGCAGGCTGCGACACAAGTGTTTTTTGCCCTCGGACTGGGCTATGGCTCTGTTATTGCATATTCCTCCTACAATCCGGTCAACAACAACTGTCACAGGGATGCGCTGATGGTCTCTTGCATCAACTTCATGACGTCCGTGCTGGCTTCACTCGTGGTTTTTGTTGTGCTGGGTTTCCGTGCCAAGAGCATAGCACTACGCTGTGTGGCTAAGTATGGATGTGTGCTTATGTTGGTACTGATAACATCAGCCCATTATTAGCCACATACTTTTGCTACTTTCACATAAGCCAATAAGATTATATAGCTGCAACATACTAAGACAGATTCTCAAAGATCATACCCTTTATGTAAGTAAAAATTGTATCCAATTCAGGCACTTCTGCAATGGATTGTTAAATGTAAGAAATCAGTTACTCAGCAGGTTGAAAAAGGTATTGAAAACACTTGCTTTCATGCTTTAGCTATCAAAGATTGATTAAGTACAATAGTGTGAGCGGACCCAAGGGTGGAATGTTCTTAATATGTTCTTGTGCAAAAATCTTAATAATTAACCAATGCAATTATTGTTTTTTTTTTATAACTTCTTCCAGAAATCTTGGTCTTCTAAACCTTATGACGTCCGATGATTTGCTTCATCCTGGTTTTCCTTGGATCAACACGACAAATCCAAACTCTGTGTCTATAACTGAATACAGGGAGTGGTACAGTCACTACAGCTCCATGGTGGGCCCTAACATCACTGACTGCAGCTTGGAGGAGGAGATGAATAAGGTAAACTTAAGATATAATTTTAATGAACTTTCTTTATATAAGGGTTAAAGTCATAGCATAGAAAGTACTTTCAGGAGAATTATTTAACAGTGAAAGGGATTAAAAAGAAGCTCAAAAATAATAATACAAGCAATTCGAAGCTTATTGTTTAAACTGTTTGCGAATATAATCATATTAACTTCAAAGAAAAAATACTAAATTTATAAATTCTATTATGAAAGAGACCTGACAAATAGGCGCAGGTGATTACATAGATAGTTTAAGAATGGATGCACCAGTTTGCATGACATAACCCAAGTATATCCAGTAACATGAAGTTGACGTTGATATTAAATCAGGCCTGTAATGTAGCATTAAGATGTGGATTAACCTGTTTTTGTCTTACTGATGAATTTCAAGAAGCTGTTTTATCCATCAAATACCAGGAACTGTTTTGATTCTACCTTTTTAAGAGCGCATTTTTGCAAGAGTGAAAAGAAAGTTGCTTTATGACATGCTGGACACTTGCTTGCTTAAAGGAAAAATCATAGAGGTTATCAGATTTCAATAACAATAATAAGTAGGTGGAGTGTGGTTCCCAGAAACCCTGAGGAATCTGTGAGGTACAGTACTGTAAACTATCCAGCTAGCAAAAGGAATAAAACATATAGGGGAACTGTATCCAGTAGATGTCTTGGAGAGAGAGGAGGCAAGCTGTGATAGAGGAGTGAAAGGAGAAACTAAAGAAACAGAGGAAGACGTACTAAAAGTAATATATTATCTAACAAATGCTTATTTTGTTTTAAAAATGTCATACTACAAAAATAGTCATATATTTTTCAGGAATGTACCTCCGCCCGTGCATATTAGGCCTAATTTGTTGTTTTTGACCTCCCACAAATGTGGATAAGATAAGTCCAGCATGAAATAATATAGCACACTGGTTATGAGGCCCTGGTGGGACAAGGAAAAAATTCCTCACCCCCTACTGCAGAGCGGTCGTTCTGTTATGGTGCACAGAGCCACCAAATACTTACTTACAATCTCCATTCTTCAAAACATTTATTAATTTCTCATTCAGACCTCTACCTTTTCTGTCTTCCCTTTGCATGAGCGCAGGGTGTTGAAGGGACAGGTCTGGCATTCATAGCATTCACTGAGGTGATGGCCCTTTTCCCTGCCAGCCCGTTCTGGTCCACATTGTTTTTCCTAATGTTGCTCAACCTGGGCCTCAGCACCATGTTTGGGACGATGCAGGGAATCCTCACACCTCTCATGGACAATTTTAGCCTCCTTGGGCGCCACCGGACCCTACTCACAGGTAATGCACACACATCAACATAAGTTCAAATGATGCTCTGTATTACAGGTAGTTCATGTTTGCTGAGGAAACTGCTATTTTCTAACACTGTCTGCTTTTTGTTTGTTTTTCAGTGTCCAGCTGTGTTTTGGGGTTTTTGTTGGGACTGTTGTTCACCCAGTGCTCAGGAAACTATTTTGTGGCTATGTTTGATGACTACTCTGCAACTCTACCATTAGTCATTGTAGTTATCTTTGAAACCATTAGTGTGGCGTGGGTTTATGGAACAGATCGGTAAGAAACTAATATTTCTGACAGCTTTTCACTACAAAATATTTTTCCACTACAGCTTTTCACTACAAAATATTTTTCCACTACTGCAGCTTCCTGGATGACATTGAAGTCATGCTCAAATGGCGCCCTCCAGTGATTTACAAATATCTTTGGAAATATGTGTGTCTACTGGCAATGGTTGGCCTCATGCTTGCCAGTTTGTTGCGCATGGTCCTAAAAGGGCCCACATACACAGCCTGGAATCAAAACACAGTAAGATACTGGACCACTGTTTTGTGTCGTGCGCAGGCTCTTACATTCCCTTTATTATATTTTATATATGTGACATATACACCAATATACCTATTTGTTCTGATTGTTCTTGTGACTGTACCCAATAACTACTTTAACTGTTGACTAGTTTTAAGCTGTTTAAGCCTATGTTGCAGTGTGATCAACTCAGTATATATTTATTGTACTTTTTTGATTATTTTCTTCTGTCAAGTCTTGATTTCCAACTTTGCTTAACCTTTTTCATATTCGTATCTATGGATCTCCTTATATAAGCTGCTATAAAGATGCTATTTCATTTAATATAAACTTAGCAATGTTTGGTGTAGTCAGTATTGAACCTGCCCATGTTTCTCTGTCTCATATGCTCTGTTTCTTCCTCTCTTCAGGCCTCTGAAATGACTCTCGAGTACCCAGGCTGGGCCCTCGCTATGATTGTCATGCTCATAGTCTTTGCCAGCTTGCCTGTGCCTATTGGCTACATCCATTCCATGTTGAAAAACCGCAGGGTCCTTAACACTCACTCTGAGGAGGTACGCTGCCAGGAGTTGCACCGTGAGTTGTACACCAAGTGCAGCTCCAATGAGCAGCTGGATTCCAACTCCCACCACCTCGTGCCTTCTGAGGAAGACGAGGCTCGTCCCAGGACTGCCTTCCTGCCATTGGGCAATGAACACTACCGGCTTCTGCCCCAGCAGGAGGAAGAAGATGAGGAAGATACGGGAGTGTGAACATGGCGGTGCAAGGGTTAGTTTATGAAACGATGAAGTGTTTAAACATTGAACCTTAAGACCTGCAAGAGAGATTGCTAAGCAAATAGAATTATCCATGGACGAGTCTTTGGGTTGAACCCATTTAGAATATTTAGCTAGTCCTACATCGTCAGCAAGCTATTTTAACTCTATTTATATTATTGAAGGTGCATGACCAGTCAGATCAAAAGGTTTTTAGATTCTATTCTTATGTAACTTCAACTCCTCTTTATACCTCCATCCATTCATTTTTCTGAACCACTCAAACTGTTCAGGAAATAAAAACACTCGCACATACACAAAAAGGAATAAGCTGCTATGTTTGGTGAAACAAAGCTGGTGAACTCTCAGTGAGGCAGCAACAAAATAATAGGCTTTATTTTGTATTTTTTAGCTAAATGTATAAAGTATAGATTTGTAGGAAAACATTCTACCTTAAGGAACTGTGTTTGTGGGTGTGTGCGTGTGTGAACATTTGTTTATTCTGTTATGCGTGAAATGACAGATGTTAATATGTCAGTTAAATGTCTTTATTTTACGTTATATTTGTATAATTTTACCTCATTTTACCTCACAAGACCACAGCAATGTTTTTATGTGTGTTCAGTGTAGTAAAATTGTATAGATGAGGACTTAAATAAACCTCTAGATGGCAGCAACCTGACTGCAATTGGCTTTTTATGATTTACACGTCACCACTCAAACCTGAAGTTCTTAACACTCTCAAAAGATCACAGATATTCACAAGGTCACTACATGGACATGTGATTTTTTTATGTTAACTTGGGTTAAGAAAGAGTTAAATAAATGTTCATGTTTATATTTTTTTATAAGGCTTAAGGTCCTTGCAGAAGTAAAGTTTTTAAATGTTGACATCCACCTAAACCAATGTGACACTATAATTTATGGCATTTAAACAGTACTGATTAAATTTGTCAATAAATCACATATTTTTGCTTTTTTTTACATTCTGGGGCTTCGGTAGGATTAGATTCAGATAGGTTGATTCTCATCTCTCTGATAGGTTGGTCTCTCTAATCAGCGCTGAAGAGATCAAAGACAATGTTCAACATAGAAGGATACAGTTTTAATATACTCTTGGCACACTTCACATCTTGAAATCCTTTACATTTCTCTGGACCTCATCTACCGTCACTCTAAACAGCATTTAGGGTCTCCTTCTGACCCTGATCCTTTACTTATCCAAGTGTTACAGGAACAACAACAATATATCTTATTTATTTGTACCAGACATATAAACGTATATATATACACAGGACATAAAACTTTTGTCACATCCATCTTAACATAAATGCATCCTAACACTCATAAATTAATATATTTTGGATACATCACCATTGCAGGTTGAATTCTTTCAACAAATGTATACATGTATATATTCAAATGGCTTTTATATGTTTTATTATTTAAAAAAAAGTGTTTTATTAATTTTATTCTAAGGTATTCTAGGTGTTATCTGGCTTATGACAAATCTCTTCATTACATGCCTGGCAGATAAAAAAGAGAAAACTGAAATATAATTTAGAAAAATTAAAACAAACCAACTTTATGCACTACCACACACTCATAAAGAAATCCCTTAATTTTGACACTTATACACCAAAACAGAAGAAATCATAATACAAGCCATATGAGAGAAATGCATATTGTTTGTGTCACAGAACTGAATTTTATTTACAGTTTACTATATATTTTCAACTTCTACCTATAAAATGGGCAAAATTACAACTTTCTCAAAGAAGTATGATAATTATTAGTCATAAATTAGGACTTTTAGTTAGGATTAACTGTTCTGTTATATTATGTTAAATCTTATAGTTCACATATGAACTAACAAAGTCGAATAAAGTCATTTCTTACAGGCCTGCACCTTTTTACTGGGCCATCTGACAGTGGAAGCTGGTGTGTGTAGGGAGGGATGAGAGAGAGAGAGAGAGAGAGAGAGACAGAGAGAGAGAGAGAGAGAGAGAGAGAGAGAGGACTGTGCGCGTTCAGGCAGGACAGGAGGGCGCGCGGGACATCAGCACACCGGCCGGGTCAAGAAGCTGCAAGGATGGAGATCCGACCAGACAGGTTTAAGGCGGTCGCTGGCAAAACTCTGGGAAAAATTCACAGGTACACACCTATTTCAAATTTTCCTGACTCGACTTCTTACTTTTTCCCCATTTTTACGCGTTTGCTGAGGATAGTTTTGTTGTACGGACACAACAGTTCATCATGCTGCGGGTTCCCCATCCCCTTTCCTCCAAATAGTAACTCTCTAGTGGAGAAGTGGAGAAAAAGTTTGCTCGTGATTTATTTTAACTGGGACTGGCGCGTAAAAAAAGTCCAGTTTTGCGAAGCGCATAGTGTGCGTGCTTTGACAGAAGTGGGTGAAAAATGCCGATGGAGAAAATGTTTGGCTGTGATTTCATGGAGAGTTGATTTTTATTCAGCATCTTACAGGGGGGGAACAAACAAATTATGGCAGATACAATCAAAGAATTGAATTGTGGGGATGCTATCGGGACAGTGGAAGTGCAGTGAACTCGTAATAGATATTCAGGGAGATTTTGTCGTTGTAGTTTGATCCTTTATTCTGTAGCTTTCCTCTAAAAATCATGAATGATGCCGTTATTCTTGTCAGATTTGCCCCATCTCAAATTGGATTGACTATATTGGTGTTTCAGGCGAGAGGAAAGTGTGGTTACATAATGTTTCCGTGCGTTATTGGCACGACCTGGCTGAATGAGAGGGTTGATCTTGGAATCAGTCATCTATCTATCTATCTATCTATCTATCTATCTATCTATCTATCTATCTATCTATCTATCTATCTATCTAGGGAACTTAATTGGAAACTATTTTGATAATTGATTTAAGATAATTTTCTACTAAAGAGGCCGATCATTGCATATCATACACATACTTCAGTTTCATTTGTCTTATGTGATAGAAAATTGAATATCTCTGCAGTTTGAGAATTTTACCATGGTCTGTTTACCATGGATTCTCTTTTTATAATATTTTATTAAATAATTGCAGCCCCATAGTTATAAAAGAAAACCTGTACACCTGTCTCACCTCTACAACCACACAGTGGCTTTTTGAGATAGTTCATGAAAAAGCAGGCCGTGACTAGTTCACATTATGAGTCAGTGTCATTTTTAAAATAAATATATATCACCGCAGTCTCATAAATGGGTTAAAGTGCTGGATGTTGGGAAATAAACTGGATATCAATACAAAAGTTGCAATACAGATTGGCGTGCTGACTATTTCAGTTAAAAAAAAGAGAGATTAAAGATACTGATAGAACCTCATGCAATAACCATTGCTTTAAGCTTTCGCTCTCCTAGGATTTGAGGTAGCAACCAAACGTATAAATCCCGTCCTGAAATAGCCTGTTTTTCAGTCCAGCTGTCGAGCCACGCAAATCCCTAAACTCTGCCCTCCCACTCACTCCATCCCAGCCCATGTCACTTCCTCCAGCCGCTCCCTCCTCCTCTGTCCTTCATCCATCCATCCATCCATTGAGCCATTGACACACCAGCACAGACAAGTTTCAGCCTATCGGGGTGTCCCAGATTAACAGACATGCAAATCTCAGGCTTTTTCTCTCTTACTGGTCATGAGCCATGCATGTGCACGGCCACAGCTGATGTTATGAGAGATGTGATGTATCAGATTGGATCCAGATTGGTTTTAGTGGGCGTTTCTTCAGCTTAGCCACTGAACTCTGGTTTTATGTGGCCACAATGTTAGGTATAGGCAATGGCTTCAGTGAGAAAAGTGAATATTTTATTCAAATCTATGTGGAAAATGTATGTTTTGAGACATGCATCTGTGTATACGTGTATAAAAGTGTGCATGTGTGAATATATTGCATCTTGCAAACAGGACATCCCCGCCCTGTGTGAATAGATGAGTGGGTCTGTGTGCAATCTCACCAACTCTCAGATAAAATCCCTCCTGATGAAAGCAGCCAGGAGTTCATCTATTATTTAAACATTTTCTCCATCAGAATGCATCTCCTGTTTCTATATTAAACTCCACTAGGTAAGCATAAACTTCAGCACTGTAAGGTCAAGTGCACTCCATATCTTTACTTTCACCATTCTCTTTCTTAACATCTCCAAATTAATGCTTAAATATCATCTCTTCATCTCCTCATAACAAGGAACTGCTCCACAGCGCTACATGAAATCTGATCATACTACAGCTGTCCTCTCATCACTATTATGACTATATGTAAAGGTTTCTGATTGTACGTCTCATAAAAATGCTACATATAAGTTTATTAACATCTGTTTAAATAAATCAGTTGCTGCAGGATTGCATGGCCACACAAGAAGAGCTTGTGTTTCACTATGCACAAGGCAATACAGTATAACAGGTCATCCATTTTTAATCCATTTCACTTGCGGTGAAGTGCTACATTTTCAGTTACCTCACACAGTGGTCTGAAATGAAATATTCAATATAGTAATGTGATGAACCTATACTTCATTTTTAAGATTTCTGCTTTGGTTAACTGCAAGAACTGCTCTTATCAATGGAAAAAATATTGTGAATTGTTGTATTTTATATTACACCATGTTCTTGATGTTAATTCCTTAAGTACACCCAGAGACATAGAAGCTTTGATACTTGGCTTCACTTCTCTGTACATGTGCGCAATCAGAGGGGTTTCCTGATGAATAAGGCGTTTGTATCACATTTTTGGAAACCTGTGAAATGTGATATTGCAGTAACCTTACCTTTGTCACTTTTGCACAATACACTGAGTGGTCTAAATATTTTCATAATGAAGAAGAAAAACAGATGCAGTGCTGTGAAAAAAGGAAAAATACACTCATGGCTACTTCACATCAGTCCAGGGATTGTGCTGATTACAGTATTTTATATAGTGTATTATTATTAGTAGTATTATTAATATTATATATAGTTATTTTGACAATGGCAGTGGTAGTGTTAAAGCTATTGGACTGGTTGTCAAACGTAAAGATAACAACTCTGTTGGCAGTCACTGAGGCAGAAACCAAAATGCCACATTTGAGACACTTTTGTTCTGCTATTTTCTTTCTGTCTGTCTATGTCAGTATTTAACTCTCTTTACCTGTGTTGTTGTGTCTTTGAGGTGGCTGCATGTACGCAGGTTTATTGAAAGGTCTACTCAGATGATGGATCAGTTAGAGCTCAGCAGTTTGGAAAGTCAGCTGTAACCGCTCAGCATGCCCAGTTATTGGCAGTGATGCAGTTTTTATCCATGATGTCTGTAATGCTTCAGTATTTTATATTTATATTTTATTTGCACTACCTCTGTGCATTGTTGGGTCGAACACCGTGACACACAACAGGAAAGCAAAGAACCAGGAGGAGAAAACAGTTTTTTTATAGCTCATAACAAGGCTCAGTTCATTGTTAGCTGCCTGATAAAGGTAGTGAGAAGCAGAGTGTTTGTCTGTGTGTGAATGTGCAGTCAGCACTCACAGAGTGATTGAGTTATACTATGTGATATTTAGATAATAAGTCTATGAAGGTCACACGTGTGGGTGTTTGAACACTGTGTGTTTGTGTGTGTGTGTGTCCACAGGAGAGCGAGAGAAAAAAAAGTGGTGTGACAGGATGGGGAGGAGGGTGTCTCCCTGGGTGACACAGTCCCACCGAGACCCAATCTGTTCACTTCAGGGAGAGCGAGAGGCTCGTGGAGATAGAGGGAGACACCACTATGGAAATGACAAAATAACTGCAGAAATTTGAAAATCAAAAGAAATTCCTTGAGATACCACCAATATTTCCATCCTACAAACAGAGGGTGAATAAGGGGGAAAGATTTTTAGACAAGAGGACTAGTGTGGGAGGGCTGATGTGAGGAAAGTAAAGCATGGTTTACATACCGCACAACGCAGGATCAATTCAGCACACGGATGCAGACAAATAAAGATCAGGGCGTCTGGCATTATATAATATTTTACTGTCAACCTCCCTCGCTTGTCTCTCTCTCCCTCTCTCTCATCCTCTTATGAAAGGATTACGCAGAACGCTCTGTGAATTGGTGAATTTAATATACACAGTAACAAAGTTCCCAGGTCACCAGCCACTATGTGAGAGTCACGGTGTTATTTTTGCTGGTGTATTACTGCACTCACAATTTAGGCAAAATTATGTTTTCTCACTATTTAACAATACATGTGAAAGTTTCACATTATGTATGATTAAATCAAATTGACATCAAATTAATCAGCAACTATTTTGATCGTATAAAATAATAGCTTGATTCATTTTTTAAATGCATTTTTTTTTTAAATGACAAACAAAATGTTATTAAATGTGTTTTCTTTGTCATCTTTGGGTTTTTGGACTGTTTAAATAACCTTGGGTCTTTCCTGGGTATTTTCTTCATTGATTTTTTGTTTTTTTTATGTTTTACAAACAAAATTACTGTTAAATCAATAATATATCATCAATTTAATGAAAATAATTGTTAGTGCTAGCCTCTCTTACCTAATAATATTTAAGGTAGAAACATTGTTTTATGGAGATCTACTTTCATTTCTTCTCACAAATTATGTTTAATTGAATCAAAGGCTTCAAATCCAGTGTGTAAAGGCATGGAAGTCTTTTCATTTCTTAAACTAATCCACACTGACTTTATCAGGCTGACATTTTGTGTCAGCTTTTTATTCAGGTTTTATGTTGCAGGTTGAACTTTGTGCACAAACTGAAAGCACAATATAATATGAGCTCAGTTGGAGGTGTGGGTTGTCTCCACTGAGCCTGTTACTATTGTAATTATGATATTTCAGAGAGCCTGGGGTCACGGCACTCCTGCCTGCTCATGCTCTCTCGCTCATTAATTGTTGCCAGCTGAGACCAATCAGGTCCTCACTATGCTAACCAGAGAAGCTGCATCAGCTGAGCGGCTGTGAACGTCACACTAAGGCAAATGTCCAGGGAGGAAGCCTCTCATTCCTCTACTAAATATCTAACTATGAATTCCTCCTAACCAGTACAAAAGTACCAGTAAACTTTCTTTATTAGCACATTTAAAAAAAAAACATATTAGAAAAGGGACACCCACAGCTAGTCTGCTATTTTGAGACACTTACACACGCATTATGGTAAGATTGCCCTTTAGTAAGTAATTAACAGTAATTTTTGCTGTGGGCTAGCCTCGTTAGCTGGTAGCATATGTGAAGGTGTCAGGTTGCAATCTGTCGTGAGGTTTAATGAGGATGCTCACCCTTCGCTAACTCTGAAGTTGGATGCTGAGCTCCACTCAGGGGGCAAGTCAGCACATTTGTTTAGTACAGAGAGGACAGCAGTGTGTGCATGGTCAACTGATTTGATGGAGAAAAAAAAATGTACACATCTTTCTTTGTGTCACATCAGCTTTCTGATCAATTTATTGCTTTCGTTCACAGAATTAGTAACACTGTCATCTCTCTGTTTCTTGTGTTCAATGCACTGCAGGGCACCTGTCCGGAGGCCAGTGCACCTTCTATCAAAGATATATCATGTGCCTGCATGTGCTGTAGCACGCAATCCTTTTGTGCACACCATTTAGTCAGTGAAACAGATAATATCTCAAACAAATTTAAAAGATAGAATATCTACTCAGCTCTTCACTTACACAGAAATATATAACGTGTAGCTGTGAAGCTGCAAAAGTATTGGACATTTTCTAAATCCTTAAATGTTTGACTTGTCAGTGAAAGCAAACACTGAATCAAAGGCCAGCATAAAACAATGTGTGTCATGATAGAGCATGTCTAGCACCAGTCTGTCCCCACATATTCATTTCCGGAAGTAAATCATTTTTGTAATCCTAATCTGAATGTTGTCACAGATTAAGAGAGAGAGAGAGAGAGAGAGAGAGAGAGAGAGAGAGAGAGAGGATGCAGCCTCTTTAATCTCTTAGAAAATTTCCAAACGTTGCCAATAGTTATTTTTTGTCGAATATATCATGATGGACCCTGGTTTAATTAAAGCATTCTTTATAATGGCACACTTTTTTTGTTTATTGGCTGAGTGCATGGATGTATACAGAGATTTCTGGTCTGTGTAAAAGGGGGAGGGATTGAAATCCACATGCATAACTAAGAAACATAATGACTGAATGAATGCAGAAAGCAGACATACAGGCTCACAGATAGATAGATAGTGACAGATTCTGGTCTAAAAGATAGAGTGAATTATTTATCTCACCCAAAAACACATCAATAATTAACAAGTGTCAGAGTCTGACTTGTCTTGTGTTGCTGAGCGTGAATAAGTTATCCTGGAGGTTCAGTGTGCTGAGACCCCGAGAGAGATGAATTGTCTTGAATGTTTACTTGGAAAACACAGTAGCGTTCAATAAAGCAAACACTTGTTTGAGGAACTTATTGAATCTCAAATTTGAAACAACTCATTAAAAATGCAACCATCCTTCCATCACATGAAGCAAATCTTTGTGGTGTGTTTCTGGGTATAATTCTCCAGCTCACTGACTAACTGGTTCAGCCAATGGAAAGTGGACGGCTGACACACGACTGCATTTCACTGTGAACTCCCACATACCCTAAAACACACAAACACACACACACACTGTACATATATATACACTGGAAAGTCCTGCCACTATGTTGCATTTAATCTGAGTAAAATTGTGTACTTAAGTCTGCAGTATGCATGCGTGTGAGTGTTTAATACCGAGTTGTTGAGAGTATGGAGGTTATAATACACAGATGGCCACTCTCCTGACTTCTCTGTTTGAGTCCTGTGGAAAAAAGAAGCTCTCGCCATTTGACAAATATAGTCTTGTACAAATTAGAGAAACAGCTCGAAATAACATCAAATTTTGGTATCTTCTAAGACATACTGATTTGATTATAAAAAGGTATAATTGCACAGGAGTTCCTTGGTTGACAAAAAAAGCATGTATGACAGAAAAAACAACAAACACAAAACTTACTTAGTTAATATAATGTGCATACTGTATGCATGTACAGACAGAGAATGATTTGTCAAGGTCATCTTAAAGACAAAAATGAATGCCCTTATCTACTTTCATTTGCTCTGTTATTCTTGTGTCTGTGCACACACAGAATTCAGTAATATGAAACTTTTAGATGTCTCCAGATCGGTTCTGTTTGCAACTGAAAGAGTAGACATCTTGAATAGCACCAGTATGGCAGCAGGTCCCAGGTGTCCTGAAGGAGTGGACACTAGGGGAATGTGCTGTCGTAGCTAACTCTGCTACTTGGCTAGAGACAGCTGCCTCCACACACTGGGACACGCTGAGTCAGACACGACCCCAACATGGCAAGTTGTCTGTGTGTGAGAGAGAGAGAGGGAGAGAGAGAGAGATCTCTCTGCAGTAACAAAAAAAATATGCATATGCATGAAGAAAATATATACTCCTTGCCACTGCCTCAAAAACAGCCTAACTTCACAAAATGTTCATGAAATATAAAGAGAAGATGTTTTTTGACACCAGTCTAACATGTTCCCGCCATCAAGCTTTTACAAAATCAGATTTCTTTTTAAACGTCAGTGGCTTGCCTGAACAAAAACAGTTTCCCATGCTTTTGAGCCACTGATTCCCTGTTAGGCAAATTGTTGTCCCCAGCGGAGGTGTCACCTCTGTCACCTCTCCTCTTTTTCATGACGAATGTTTCTGTCCCTGCCTCCTCCATATTTTTCTCCAAGGGAAATGCCAGTCAACTTAATGGGCCAGTGTGTCAGATTTAGGTGGATCTATTCACAGCAACAGAATATAATATTCATAACTATGTTTCCATTAGTATATAATTACCTGAAAGTAAGAATCATTAAGTCTTTGGTACCTTAGAATGAGCTCTTTTTATCTACATGGTGTTGACCACCATGAATTTACAGCAGCCCAGAATGGAAGTTTCACAGTCACTGCAGGTTCTCCTACACGCTCGGAAGGGGATGGTGAGGCAAGGGGTATTTAGTTGGTTGCAATCTGCAACTTCAATACTAGATGCCACTAAATCCTACACACTTGTTTGGCTTATAGTTTTCTTTTACTGCACACTCTGCGGTCTCTCTCTCAGGCTGATTGAGAAGCGGCAGCCCAATGGAGAAACCATTGAGTTATCAGCAGAGGGCCGTCCTGAGCTGGTGGAAGAGAAGGAGCTGCCAGTGGTGGACTGTACCTGCTTTGGCTTGCCGAGGAGGTACATCATCGCCATCCTGTCTGGCCTGGGATTCTGCATCTCATTTGGCATCAGGTGCAACCTGGGTGTGGCCATTGTAAGCATGGTCAATGACCACACTGTCTACAAAGGCAACAAGGAAGTACTTGTGGTAAGTGGCAAAACAAATAAATGCTGGATTCACCTTTAGTGCATCAGGCTGTCTTTTATATGGAAGCCTCACGTGTATACATTTGTTTCTGTTTCTCAGTGATCTGCTTTATTTTGCTCAGGACTCAGGACACATACATACAGACATATTTAGGCTTGACTGCCAGTAAGAAAATTGGCGTCTGTAAACCGTAGTTGTTGTAATATACTTCAAAAAGTCATATATCTTCTTTTCTCCAGGCTGCACAGTTCACCTGGGACCCTGAGACAGTGGGGATGATCCATGGCTCCTTCTTCTGGGGCTACATCGTCACACAGATCCCGGGTGGCTTTATATGTCAAAAATTTGCGGCCAATAGGTGAATGTCTTACCATATCTTCTTCAAATATTGTCATTACTGTAATCTGGTCTACTATAAATGAGATTGATTGGGAAACAGTTGGGTTATTGTGCTGGATGTGGTCATTCTTGTCAGTTCCCAGGCACTGGGCAGTATCCTACCACAACAACTGTGAAATGAACTTCATCCCTGAGTGTAGCATTTGTTTCTTCTTCTCATCATTCTTGTGTTGTTGTTGTTACTGTTGAATTTTCAATCTGAGGCAGCCTATTTGTCTTTTGTGTGTTTAAGAGTGTTTGGCTTTGCCATAGTGGCCACGTCCACCCTCAACATGTTGATTCCATCTGCTGCTCGCTGCCATTACAGCTGTGTCATACTGGTCAGGATATGCCAGGGCCTTGTTGAGGTACAGTATGTCCACATGTGCTTGCGGGTCTCTGTGTGCGACTGTTTCTACATGCATGAATGTCTCCCTGACTGTTTTGTATCCTTTAGGGTGTATCATACCCAGCCTGCCATGGGATCTGGGCCAAGTGGGCACCTCCTCTTGAAAGAAGTCGATTAGCCACAACAGCCTTCTGTGGTAAAGTTTCAGAGTTACTGATATATTTATATCTGCAGAAACTTTGTGATTTCTAGACTTAACTAGACTTCTGTAAGTTAAGCCACTAAGGTTTCTACGAAATTCAATTAATTAAAAGTATCGGATGTAATAATAAATATATATTAACTATATATATATATATATTAACTTTAAGAAAAACATATCAATGTTTTTTTTTCATAACTGTGCTAAATGGAAATGTATTGTAAAACTGTAATGCTGTTATGTAACATTTCATAAGTTGATCAAAAATTCAAGTTTTGAAAAATAGTTAAAGTTAAGCTAGCTAGCTGAATATTTTCATCCTTCACAGCCATGTATCTGAGAAAATGGTTGACTAGCTCAATAGCACTAAGTTCACAGCCAAGGATTAACGCTAAAGCCATTTATTTTGAGTCGTCTGAGTCACTATCAGCACAACAGGCTGACTGTGCTGTTGAGCCTGATACCAAAGGAGCAGTCATTTGTCATTTGGATGCATTTTGGGCAATATAAAACTTGTGTGTCCATTTATTACACCTGAAGTGATTTCTACTTGTGTTTTTAGTCAGATTTCTAGAATTCTGATTATTATATGATGTAAATACAATATTTTTGTGTGTTTTTCTTACCACCAACTGGTTTCACTTTGCACTGCCACTTGCCAGTGATTTGATGCCCCCCTGCTATAAGCCATGTGTGCAGCTTGGATATTTATTCCAGCTCCGTCACTGTATATGAATCATTTCGGGAGCAGAAGTTGTTACATGATTATGAGAGAAAACGATTATTTTTTTTTGCTTTTCTTTATGTTTGATGCCTGCTAAGGATCCTATGCTGGGGCGGTGGTGGCTATGCCTTTAGCTGGGATACTGGTGCAATACTCTGGATGGCCTTCAGTATTCTATGTCTATGGTTAGTGTTTTTATTATTAAATATGTGTTTGCTTCCTGCAGTACTATGACTGTTCAGCCAAGTAAAATATTAATACATACACTACAACACTTCAGTTCAAATGCAAATGTTTCCAAATCCATGAACTTCTGTAGTGTGCTTCTGTCTTGAATTTTTAAGAGATTCTCAAGGACTGCTAGTCTTCCTTGTAGCATTCACCAGCCAAATTTCTTCACAGCCCACTGCTGATGTGGTAAAACTTAACACAGTTGGGTTTCACAACATTAACAGCAACCTTGAAGGAAGTCTGAGTAGCTCTTTCTCATTTTCTCTCTCACTAGTATACTCTTGAACTCTGGCTCTCTTGTTTTTTTCTCTACTGTACTCATGTCTGTGCCTTTTGCTTTCTCTTTCTTCCTCTCCCAGGCAGCTTTGGGATATTCTGGTATTTGTTCTGGATTCTCGTGTCGTATGAGAGTCCTGCAGCCCATCCCACTATCACACCAGAGGAGAGGAAGTACATTGAGGATGCAATCGGAGAGTCTGCATCATTTCTTAATCCTCTTCATGTATGACCCTATATGATACTCACATGTAGCCTTTCAATCTAACGTCTCCTAAACCTATACACAAACACAGTTATTGTGGATGAACAGGATCCCAGTAATATTTTATTCCTTTTGGTGGCAGAAATTTAAAACTCCATGGAGACAGTTCTTCACATCCATGCCCGTCTATGCCATCATTGTGGCCAACTTCTGCAGAAGCTGGACCTTCTACCTGCTGCTCATCAGCCAGCCAGCCTACTTTGAAGAGGTCTTTGGCTTTGAGATCAGCAAGGTGAGATTATATCACCTATATTAAAGGTTTAAGTTTCAATATCATATAGCATATCTCAATATCAATATCATATATCATATGAAAGGTTTAATTTTCAACTGGATTTAAGGGGAACTCTGGTATTTTTCGATATGGATTTTATTCCCATAATTGTGGCCATTGTGAATATGGGTCATGATCATTTTGGACTTGCAAAAGGTTTATGTTAAATATAACTTTATTTAGAAAACTTTAGAAGGCTTACAGCTGGTATTTGAATTGTATTTAATCCCTACAAGATGAGATGACAAGTGCAACGTTATTATGACTCATAGTCACAAGAGAATTGCTGCTATTAGACCATAATTCCCATTTAAAGAGTGAAGTGAAGAGTGAGGAAGCTTTTATCTGATAGCAAGTCTGGATTGAGTTGACTGGAAATGCAGTGAGAGATGGAGAGTCAACATTAAACAAACCCACACCACCATAACATCCCAAAGTATTAATATTTTACCTCCTATCTTCACATCCTTTTTTCTTTGATATTATGTCATCATTCAGATCACATTATTTCAGTTCAGTTCAAAGCAGCACTAATCAGCATAAACATTTACTATTATACAGACTGATGTCCATTCTCTTGTCTTTTTCTCACATACATATACACTCTCTCTCACTCTCATACACTTTATCTCCCCCTTTCCTCTTTCAGGTGGGCATGGTGTCAGCTCTGCCCCATCTGGTGATGACAATTATCGTGCCTATTGGAGGCCAGTTGGCAGACTACCTAAGAAGCCACAACCTGATGTCCACCACCAACGTCAGGAAGCTCATGAACTGTGGAGGTGAGAGTGTCAAAGAGAAATGGGTGACAGTTGAAGGGGGGTGAGGAGGAGGGAAGACAAAAGGGAGTAAGAAAACTCAGTGCACAAGTAGAAGCTGAACACACTGAAACCCCCCGATTTTGCAGAATAACATCTCAAATTTATGTCACAAAAACCTGACCACTGTTTCGTTGTGTTTGTGAGTGATGGCATGTGTGTGCATCTTTGAGAGAGAGAGAATACTTGAATATTTCAAAATGCTATAGAATTAATAGAAAATTACATTTAGTGTAAAACAATTAAATATACTCTAAACTATCCAAGTCTTAAAGTAAACTTGGATCTGTATGGGTGAAGTGTTGTAAAATATCTGATCACTGTGGCTGACAATGAAGAAACTTTGTACAGACACCCAGACCAGTATTGTGGTGCTCGAGACCGACTGCATTTTTACTCTGTCTTGTCTCGGTCTTGAACACACAGATTTTATTTCAAGACACAACTGTGGGGATATCACCAGTGTTTCCCATTAATCACCTCATAATGTCTAACTTGTCCCGCCACACTTTCATAATTATTTGAAAACACTTGTGTGTGTAATTGTGTTTCACTTTGACTTTTTGGAAAATCGACATTGGCAGAACGCTGAAAGTGAGAGTGAGAGTCTGTAGTTATAGAGCAGACACCTGCGTGGCACAGAAAACTAAAGAGGGGGCAGGAGGGGTCAGGTTGAGGTTTAACCACAAGACCTCGAGCCAACAGGTGCAAAGTTCTTCCAGCAAATCAAACCCTTTTTGTTTTATGAAACAGGTCATTAAAAAAAGAAATGAATATGAACTAGTTCAGTTTTGGGACTGTGTGCCCTGTCACTTGATTTGGTGAACATTAGCGACATGTTATCTAAGATACCTTAGTTGATTGTATACTGTATGGTCTTGGTCTTGATTTCAGTTGAGGAAAACTGTCTTCCTCTGTCATGAGGTTGAAATTAACATAACGTTCTCACATCTCTGCTGTAGTACAGACTTTGACAAGCTAAAAACAATCTTCAGAAACTTCCTGTGTGATGAAAGGGGTGTGCATTTTATAGATGAATTTGTTAATGCCAAATTCTCCAGACATTTGAGGACCTACAGTAGTATCGATTGTCTGGCACCTTTTACCCAGCAACACTCATTTGAAGTGCAGAAGCAGCCAGTACTGAAATCATATTAATATTTTAGTACAACTCAAGAGTTTTATCCGTGTTTCCATTTCTAACACCGCAAATTAGAATATCACTATGCACTACTGCATAACAGTAGACCACTGCTTGTTGAGACATTGTGGATGGTATTAGTTTTTAATGCGTTTACATGAATGTGTTTCAGGTTTTGGGATGGAGGCCACTCTCCTGCTCGTGGTGGGATACTCTCACTCAAAAGGTGTTGCCATTTCCTTCTTGGTCCTCGCTGTAGGTTTCAGTGGATTTGCTATCTCAGGTAAAAGATGTTACCAACAAGTATGTTAAAAATCTCAATATAAGGGTACAGCAAGAAGTTGGTTAGCTTAGACACCAAGCAGAGACTCCACTGCAATTGCATTACACTCAGCCAAGAAATATACAATTTTGCCATGCGAACTGTTTCCCAGTGTTTGTAGTCTTTATGCTAAGCTAAGGTAATCAACTGCTGGCTTCAGCAACACACGTACAGTACAAATATAAAATGCTATCAATCTTCTCATCTAACTCTCTCAGGGAATATATATTTCCAAAAATGTCAAAGTATTTGTTTAACAGTAATGCAGGATGGTTTTGCAACATGATGATTAAAATTGCAACAGTATCAATCCCTTCACGCTGTTCGTGTCAGCACATGGTGTCATGTCCTGTGTTTGTTCTTTCACTCAGGGTTTAATGTCAATCATTTGGATATCGCTCCACGATATGCCAGCATACTGATGGGCATCTCAAACGGGGTGGGAACATTATCTGGAATGGTGTGTCCTCTTATAGTGGGAGCCATGACCAAACACAAGGTAAAAATTCACTTGTATTGACTTTATAATGAAATGTATGAACTTTCAAAATGTGAATTTTTAATGGGAAAGGCCAACCTGTTGAACTCAACTACGTTCCTTATCTTTTTACATAATTTCAGACACGTGAGGAGTGGCAGTATGTCTTCCTTATAGCTTCCCTCGTTCATTATGGAGGAGTGGTTTTCTATGGTATGATTGACTTTGAATATAGTGTTTTGTGAGGCATTTACTGAAGACGTCAGTCTAAACACTGATCATATTTTTTCTCACTAGGACTCTTTGCATCAGGAGAAAAGCAGGATTGGGCGGACATAGAGGACACCAGCGAGGAGAAGTGCGGTATCATTGATGAGGATGAACTGGCAAATGAGACAGAGGAGCTCTACCGCGGAGGCGGGCAGTACGGAGCCATGAGCCAACCAGCTGTTGGCTCCAATGGAAGAGGGACTGGAGGAGGAGGGGCCGGTCCTGGATGGGTGTCGGACTGGGATAAATCTGAGGAGTACGTGCAGCCGCCTGGATACAACTCTTACATGTATGGTGGAGAAGAGGAGAAGGAGCTGACATAGAATATCAACGTGATACAAGTTTAAATAAAAAAGAGAAACAAGATAAAGAAAAGAGGAAGATTGTTTTTGGGAAAGGGATTGTAAGAGAGTCACTGCTATACTGAATGGACCTGCTCTGTGCTTTTGTACAATATTTACAATTGCACATATAAAGTATGGATCTGATTCATTCCAGTGTATGTGTGCGAGTGTGTGTTTGTTTGTGTGGGCGTGTGTGTGTAGCCATGTGCATGCATGTGTTAGAGTGTTTAATGTACACAAATATACAGTATTCATTTGCAGAAACTGAACCCATACCCCAGACTACCTTCCTGGTCCTGAGCTTGTTGGAATTAGTCAGGTCTTTTTCCACGACATCACTGAGGAGATTCTGGTGTGTGTGTGTGTGTGTGTGTGTGTGTGTGTGTGTGTGTGATTTCTGCCTGTACAGCAACTCTCTCAAGCCACTGGCATTGTGTGTGTATTTAAAGTTTTATGTGTAAGCCACACATTTACTTTTTTTCTGGGAAAGCACCTTCAGTTTTGAGGCATAAAACTTTTGAGCTTACAACATTGTCTAAATATAAAATGTAATTTCTATGTAATTACTATGTCACTCTTAAGGTTCTTAGACATAACATAAATCATTTTGGTCATATGATAAAATCAATACATGAACTACACTGGTGATACATCCAGTTAATTTCTTGTTGCCACTGAAACATTGTATTATTAAAGCATGCATGATTAAAGTATGCTTCATGTGTTAGTCAACGTGGTTCAACAAGTCAGCAACTATTCAAAGGGGAAAAAGTTGCTTAGATGTTGTACCAGCCTGTGTTTGTGCATACGTGTGTGCATTTGAATGTGTGTTTGAGCTTGTGCACAAAGCTGCATGTAGTGTCTAGCTGAATCTCACCTGGGTCTGACCTAACTAGGTCACGTCCAGCCAGGCTCCTGGGTCACATGAGTAATCATCTGGCATTTGTGACTTTCCATTTGGTGTGTACACTCCCATTAGAGAGGTGGCCCAGAATGACAAGTAGAGTGTAACAGTTGCTTAACAGTTCCGCTGCTTAACCAGCGAGGAACAACAGTTCCCAGGCATCACGGCACGTGCTGCCTCTGTTTCTGCCTTTTTCTGTGTCTCAGTGGCTGCCCCTTCCTCTGTCCTCTTCCCAGTATTTAACAGGATGTTTTCTGTCTTCTGTTGGTGCAGTTACCATGTCCTTAGTACCTACACGTCAGTCATGTTTGACTTGGTGGGTCAGAGCTTTTCAGATTGTCTATGTGTGTGTGTTTGTGTGACAGTGACAGTGAGTGTGTTGTTGTGTTGGGTGCAGGTGCTGAAACATTGTGCGGTGAGCATGTTTTAATGAGCACAGCAGTGCAGTACCCCGCCATCCCTCTCTTCCTTTTACACACAAACACACAGGATGCTAATTTCATGCAAGCACAGTCAAGTACACCATGCAGTGTGCGGAGGGAGTGGTGGCACACTATTTGGTATTTACATGGCTGTCATTGTGAGGCGCACCCATGGAAACAAGGTGGGCTTAGGGAGAATCCATTATCATACATTATCAGAGGGTGTGTTAAGGTTTGGGAACAGTCATGGTCAATCACATGAGTTCCTCTCATGCCCTTTAGAAGCAACACACTCTTCATCTTCATACACTGACAGCTAGGTAACAGAGCGAAGAGTTGAGAGATGCTTCTCCTGAGAGGACACTAACGTTCTCATAAAGGAGGGCAACTGTTATACTGTACAAGTTGCACAGTCCAACTCTTTGTGCCTGCACATACAGTAGATAGAGCCAGCATACTCAGACATGAAACATCTACATCCATGCACACACACAACTTCCTCATTTACACAAATCATGCCAACACAGTAATGTTTTGAAATTTTTGTTCAGTACATTTGCTCATTTTCAGATCAGATGAGAAAAATGTCATTTAATTTAACTCATAGATGGTTTCTGGTTTTTGCTCACGTTTGTGAGAAAAAAAAAATTACACTTGGAATGTTAAAAATAATTTCTTCATTTCTAAAATATGTTATTTTAAAAAGTGATGATGGCAAATTACCTTTTTGTTTTGAGTGAAATGTCTAAAAGACATGAATGATTATTCCTGTGAACAATTTCATTTTTAAGTGTTGTATTGGTGTATTTTTAATCAAGTTTCTCTTTGTCTCAGTTTATAGCTGTTCCAATGTTGTCCTCCTTCTTCTTGATGAAATGTGTGGTGGGAGTCAATGTAAAAATAAAAAAAGAGGAAACGATCATATTTAAGATTGCAAAAATGTGGAAAGTATTCAATGTATAAAAGATGTATATGTGAGATATCCTTGTGTATAATAAAATTTAAGCAATTTAAGATGATGTCACTATTTCAGCACAATCATGTCATTAGGATTTATCACCTACAGAATGATGACACATTAAATTGGTGTTGATTCTTTCTTTTTTTTTACATTATTACATCGCAATGTCAGTTCTCTGTCTTTCTATGTCTTTCTCTCAGGACAGATGGATGCAGGATTATCTGTGTGATTTTAGGCAAAGATTAGATAGGAGAGCAGATGCACTCAGTGGGAGAGTGAGGGAGAAACATGGACGTCACAGACAAGGGAAGTGAGTATGGTGGACCAGAGGGTGGGGCATAATGCCTGCTTTGTGTGTGTGTGTGTGTGTGTGTGTGTGTGTGTGTGTGTGTGCGCACAACTGAAAGTAAACCTTCAAGAAGCACTTTAAATCAATATTCAACTATTTTTAGAACATTACGTCTGAGCCTCTTTCAATCAGTGATGTAAATTTCAAATGAAGAATTTTACTGGAAATTTTAGACTCTAGAAAATCTGTATTGTATATGAATATTTCAGGATTTATGCTTCTTTGATGAATTTAACGCTGTGTTGCAGTTTCTCGCTGTGACTACTAGATAGCAGTAAAAACACATGATTCTGTATCTGACATGAACATCTCTAGAGGCATTTTTGGCCACCTGAGGGCAGCAGAAAACACAACACCAACATGCCACCTCCTTTTATACAGTTGTTTATTTTACACATTCACCACATGAAGCAATTCATTTAGAGTTATATCTGGCTGCCCAGCCTGTTGAAGGTAAGTCCAATACTAAGATATAAAACTCACAGAGTTCTGGAAATGCAGTTATACATTTCTGTGGGGTCATTCATGTGGTGCATTATACAAATATTGTTCAAAGTCTTTTTAAGTTATGACCACTAATATTACTATTATTATTTGCAGTAATCATACTAGATAAATAGATGACTTTATTAATGATAATTAAGTTTATAAAATCATTAGCTACAAACCTACTTGTGGTACCACCAGAAACGTAAACTGCCATGCTAATAATAAGTTGACCATAAAGACTATAGTGAATGCTAGCCACGAGTTTAAACACAGTATTGTTGTTCCTTGCTGTGACCACTGGAGGACAGTGAACTTCACCAAGTGTCAATAGTCAAGGCAAACACATTACCGCACTATGACTTCCGGGGGAAACTTTCAAAATAAAACAAATAAAAGACACTGGTGTTCCTAAGGTTCTGTGTAAATGACCAAAACAAAGATAGTATTTATTGACATTTATTTATCTCTTATGATGCAGGACTTCAGAATGTTTGGAAGTGTCTGATAAAACTGTTTAAATTAGTACTTACTTAGATGAATTAGTGACAGTCAGACAAAGTGTGGCGTTGAGAAGTGCCATCTGTGGGAGACAGAAGTTTGCCTGTGAGGCCACGCCCAATAAGGGCTACTCCTGTTTGTGATTGGACGGCTGTGCTAAACTGCAGGCGGGGTTAAAATAGTAGCCCACTGTGATTGGTTGGTTTTGACGTCAGTCTGCCTCCTGTCGTTTTATTGGTTGGTTGACGAGGGGATTAACGTGAAAACGCTATGCTTACAATGAACCCCAGCGGAGACTAAAAGGAAAGACTGAGGGAACTCGCCCGAAATCTGGCTTTTAATTTATTTATAACAAAAAGTTAGATTGTTACCAGTAGTCGTACAGATCTGTAGTTCACAGTTTGACACGTAGTTGTCGTTGGACAAACAAGTTGCGGACTGCTCTTGAAGTTTTCCTACAAGTGTCTTGAATGAGGAAATCGTCTCAGGCTAACGTTATGTAGCAAGCTAATCTCATTTATCCATTCGTAAACTCAGCTTTCATTTCACACAGTGTTGTAAATCCTACACAGAGGTGAGTACGCTTAAACAATCTTCCACTTTCACCACCAGCACTCATTCACATCGATTCATTAACTGTGACGAAGTCAACTAACGTGAATGGACAAGAACCTTAAATCTGGGTCAGTCTCTTCGCCATGTCAGTGTAGGGAGGAAGAGGGCACTGTCAGCTGGATAGATTTCCTCTTGATCACCTCATATTTGCCATATCTTGAATATAAAATCACGGCTACCTGCTGGATCAATCATTTCCAGGCATGACCGAGTACAAGCTTGTGGTGGTCGGGGCGGGAGGTGTGGGGAAGAGCGCTCTCACCATCCAGCTCATCCAGAACCACTTCGTTGATGAGTATGATCCAACCATTGAGGTGAGACACTAAGTTAACCATTATACACAGTGTTTAATGTGTAGCCTAGTGACAAAAAACATAATCTAGAGTTTATTATGAAACCACTGCACATGCTCACTTCCATGTGTGAGTTATAACTGTCATTGAGTAAATCTGGACTTTAAGGTTTAGATTTTTAAGATTTTAAACACCCACTGCAGTTATATCTGTCAGTGGATCAATACACAATACACAAAATGATGTGAGTGATGTAAGTCAAGAGATAAGTTGAATAACAAGTGGTGGAAAAAGTCCTAAATCCTTCACTTCCCTTACAATATTTGATTTATAAAGATTGTGACAAGAGATTCATTAATTTAATGTTCTGTGTAAGAAGTGTTGTTCAAATGGTTCACCAGTGCATCAGTATCTTGGTGTCTTACAAATCAACATGGGTTGGGCACTATGTGCATGACACAACAAATTTTGCAACTGAATTGTGTAGATGTGGCTATATAAAAAATGTGGAAATACTCCAGAACAGAAAAAAGTCCTGCATTAAAATCTTAAAAGTATCTGTAGTTGTACATAAATATTGTGAAAAGTGAAAGCGTTCGTTGTGCAGCAGAATGCCCCTTGTCTGAGTCATCATATTACATCATAGGAATGGTATTACTGGTACATAAACATTTAATGTTGTAGCAGGTTGATGTTAAAGCTAATTTATTCTGTAATAATGCATAACATTTTAATAAGCTGGTCATATGTTTTGTATCAAATCTGCAAAGTAAAAGGTAACAATAGCTTTCAAATAAATGCAGTGAAGTAAAATGTAATGCAAAGTCCAAACCACTGGGATACAATCACAACTGTACAGCACCATGAAATGGGCCAAACATCTGCCAAAAAGTTTATTTAATGTTGGTTCCACCTCTCCTGTAAGCCCTCTCGAGATTCACATATTTTCTACTAACAATTAGAAATCAGCACTGCCGTGTAATCTATTCTCTTTCTCACATTGTTGCCTTAAAATCAACTCAGTTTGGCTGTAAATCTCTATTTGTCTGTCAAGCTGCAAAGTCAGTTAACGGCATCATTAAATAGTTGATGTTTTAAAAAATATGCAGGTTTCTGCAAGTTCATTGCCAAACATTCCATTCGATGAGGTCTTGTTGCTACATGATGCAGCACTCTGACTGTGGTGAGAATTATTATGATGCAATCCACTGGCAGGCCTACTGCTTGTACCGATTAATATTGCTTGCATGCGGCATCATGTCGATGTGCTGTGTTCCAGGACTCGTACAGAAAACAGGTGGTGATTGATGGAGAGACCTGTCTGTTGGACATCCTGGACACTGCAGGTCAGGAAGAGTACAGCGCCATGAGGGATCAGTATATGAGGACAGGGGAGGGCTTCCTCTGTGTGTTTGCCATCAACAACACCAAGTCCTTCGAGGACGTCCACCTCTACAGGTACAAGATGTTTTTATAGCACACATCCGTAGACTAGTACTAGTCTTACAACACAGCTGGAAGAAAGTAGTCTATTTCCATGTGTGTGTAACTTTAGAGTCAGCTTTGTATAGTGGACTGTGCAGATTCAGATAGTCTGGCACCATAAAGGCTACTTCCTGTTCAGGAACTGAACTTGTAATAATCTGTAACTCATATCTATAGACATGTGTGTTCACACGTTCTGTGTGGTTACTCATCCAGTTAACTCATCTAAATACATAAAACAGAACTGACAACACATACTGAAAACAGTAAGTGTTACAAGGATATCTCCCACAGGTTTGTCATCTTTAAGTGTCACAATGAGCCTAACTAACTCCTCGCTTTCGCATGTGTCTCTTCCTCAGAGAGCAGATCAACAGGGTGAAGGACAGCGACAGTGTTCCCATGGTGCTGGTCGGGAATAAGAGCGACCTGAGTACCCGCACGGTGGAGTCGCGGCAGGCACAGGAGCTCGCACGAAGCTACGGAGTACCGTTTGTCGAGACCTCTGCTAAAACCAGACAGGTATGTAAGGAAAGACAGTAACGCCTGTATTTAGTTTGCACCGATGCAGGCATGAGCTTTGTTTGAGCAACATTTATTATCTTTAGACAAACATCTTTCTGCTTCTGTTTTGCAGGGTGTCGAGGAAGCCTTCTATTCATTAGTGCGGGAGATTAGAAGATATAAAGAGACCAACCGCAGCAACAAGAAGAGCAAGAAGAATACGCAGAGACGTTGCATAATACTATAGCAAACCACACACACACACACCAGCAGCATCCCTTGCAGCACTTGTTTCATGCAACCCTTCACACACTGCACCTCCTCTGTCACGTTGGAGACGTCCAGCACAGCTCCGGGCGAGGAGGCAGACGTGGCAAAATCCAATTTTTACTGCTGTCACAGTTTCCACTTAGAAGACTTGCCATTTATTCATCCACTGTGCAGTGTCAATTTAACACTGTGAAGTCAGTTGTGTTTCTTTTAATTTTTGTTGTAATGACCAAACGACTAGAAATTCCAGTTTTAGTTGATTTTTTTTTTTTTTTTTAAGGTCAGTATTACTGCAAACTTAACTTGAGTCTGTGGTAGATTTTAAGATTTAAGACCCAGAATGAGAATTTGTCTATAAGTGTAGTTTGTCTGGCCAGTGTGTCTTACAGACAGTTCAGCCCCTGTTGACTATTTAAAGGGTCGAGGGTTAACAGTTGTGCGTCACTGCACTTTGCACTGTCACATCAGGTGATGCATTCAGTCCAATTTTCCAAAATAATTTTAGGACTGAACATTTTGTTTAGTGTGATGAAATGACGAATCTGTATGTTTGCTCGGTACACATTTGACGAAATCGAAAATCCCACAAATAACATGAAAACAGTGTCATATTGACTAGGATACTGATTGGACAACTACTTGGAAAGTTTGTAAAAAATAATTTCTTCCCCTTGTGTTTTTTCATAGGTTAGTGTGTCCTCTGGGGCTTGAAACACAACAGCAATATCATTTTTAATTTTCTCAAAGACTACAATTCAATGAAAATGCTGTTTTAGGGTAGTATTACACACAGTATCAAAGCCTCAAATCGTGTTCCAGACTCCTAGGTGCACTTTATTCATTTCCTTTTATGTTTTTATTGTAGGTTTTATGATTAGTTCGTGCCATCTTAAAAGTTTACTCAGGAATATAGTGTTTTATCAGGAACTGAGGAATAACAGAGAGCTGTCAAATGATTGGTTAAGATCTGATGCCTGTGTCCATCCGTTCACACCATCATTAACTTACTGTTTGTAGTGTCAGCCCTGCTGTTTGTTCCACACTGTATTCCAAAGTCCACTTTTAATTCATTTTTTGTCAGATCCAGTGATGCTGGTGGTTGCAGTGTTGTGTTACTGTGTCCCAAGCACTTTTTTTTTTATTGATACAGCACTCTACCACAACATGTAGCATGAGCAGCAAATATCTATGTGGTACTACTTACATTTAAACCACTGATGATGAAACCAGTGTTCCGCTCCAGAGCTCAGACACAATGACGGTCACAGTATCAGATCATACTCAATGCTGGATGACAAGGATATTCAATAGGGCGTCATTTTTTTACAGCAGTGTTTGACTTCTTTTATAATTACTGTCACCCTAAATGCAATGGATTGTTAAATCTCTATTTTTGTAGCATTATAAACAGCTTCCCCAATATAAAATCCAACATCTGCATTAAGAAACTGCTGTCTACATATTTACTAAAGTTATATCAAAGTTCAATGAGCATGTGTTAAACCAGCAGCTGTCGATTATCTTGACTTCATTCCATTGTTAAAATATGGAGAAACTCCAAACAAGTCTCTCACTGACAGCCATGTAAAACCTTTAATGGACTCTGCTGTGATGAACAAGTAAATATCGTTAGCTTTTATCTGTTGTCTGTTTTTGTTTAACCAAGGTGGATCTTTACTGGTAAGGAGATTAAGAGGTTAAAATGTGTTTTCAGAACAAGATGTAGGACACGAGAACTTATCTCCAACAATCTAAGTAGAGAATCTGGTGCATTTACACCAGAGCTGATTTGTAGACCTTATTTCATGTCTTTGAAGAAGGAAGCGCAAACACTGCTCAGTCTCACTCTCTCCTCAGTTTGTGCCATCAAATCTTAAACGATCAGGGTTTTTATTTGGAGTTTCCAAATCCATGACGAGAAAGACCTGTGGTTTATGAGGTCACAATAACACTACAGAGGACAGCAGTGGAGTTCCTCTTTTAATTTCTGTAAAAGTAAAAAAACACTTTTACTTTGATGTCAAATTTAGATGGGGGAATGCACACATGTAAAGCTGAACTGTCTTGTGTGTCTACAGCAGTATGGTCCAGATTTCTGTATGCAAATGAACAAGTAATAATCAAACATGGCAGCCCAAAAATACATTTCCTTTTGATTTTATTTTACAAAAAAAGACACTACTAAACATCCATTTATTCATTTTAGAAAACATAGACATAGTTTGATATATATGTATTTTTACAAGCATCAGAAAGGAGTAACAAATACAGTGAAATAATGAGGCAGATGATGAGTAACCGTGTCTATCACCATCCAAAGCGTGACACGAGCTTGCTCTGGTCATCCAAATCTTTCTGAACCTTTTTCCTCATGTAAAAGATGGGACAGTCCCGGCTGCAGGGGAGTCAGAAGGGACAGTGTTACAAGACATAAAATACTGCCACTGTGTACATAATAATCCTACAGTGAACACACATTTATAATCCATATATGCTGAATATGTACCTGGTGCAGAGCACATCCTCGTGGAGGGAGCCTTGACAGCGCTGACACTGAGTCCACAGGCGAGAGAAACGCTCCTCCAGAGCGTTCAAGTGAAAGATCTATGAACAAGACATGGCAAGAGAAAAGTGTGCTTGATTCTTAGCAAATTACAAACAATATATTAAATTAAATTATTTTTGCTAGAAGCACACTATCAGCCCAAAGGAAAATAATTACAAAATGAGTCTCAGTTTAATTTGGTATTAAAATAGGTCATGTTAAACTCAATGTACTTAAATACATTTGGTATAAATTTCCCTGAATTCTTTAGAGCCACAGGAGGGCAATATATAATAAGACAATGGTACAGTAGACCTGTTGCTGAAGAAAACAAAGTCATCTCACATCCTGCTTACCTCTTTCTGGTACAGTTCAGACTCCTTCTTCTTACAGAAGTCACACACAGCCGCTGCAATGACACACATATAAAAGCTCTTTACACTGCTGCCGCACAAAAAGTGGCACCTAACCTCATTAAGGTGGAAATCAAAGTAGAAAAACAAATCTCAAAATTCAGAGCACACACACACACACCATCCGTCTTGAGTACAGCTTTGCAGCCGATACAGGTGCTCCTCTTCTGAGCGAATGCCATGAGGCCCCCGATCTTTGAGGTCAACACAGTCTTACATCGTGTGTGGTCGCCCTCTGAAAAACACCAGAAAAACCAACAGCAACATTTAGATGAAATGCCAGAGAAGATAACAAATGATAAGTGTCATTTAACTAGTGGTATGTTACAATAACTTTGTGTTACTACAACTAATCATTTCACTAATATGCAAATAAGCCACTGAGTATGATAAGAACACTACACTTAGTGCTATACTTACTGAGCAGGACACTCTCTGCTTTGCTCTCTCCCAGGATGGGCTCAAATATTCTCAGCAGGGGCTTGGACAGCTGCTGCTCCAGGTAGTATTGTGTGTCAATGGGAATAGTGTTCTCCAGCACATAGATTGGGTCCTGAAGCAAAAGGTGGCGGGAGAGTAATTATCGGGCAAGAAGTAAAGAGGGATGCACAAATGAAACAAACGCGTTCATTTACAGACAAACCTCTGACTTCATGTACGCTGCTGCTCCCTTTGCAGCCTTGATGATGACGTATGGAACTCGGTCTCCCAGGTTTGGAGCGCTGCCAGCATCTCTTTTCCTCATTCTGTACAACATCAATATTAAAACAGTCATATCACACACACACATTTTTCCTTGGAGTATGATTTGAAATCAGTGTGATGACTCTGGTGACTCAGACCTCTCAGCCAGTTCCACATGTGCCTGTTTGCCAGCATACTCCTGGGCAGTGCGCGTTAGCTCCTTGGTGATGACCAGCTGGCTGATGTCGATGCGGTTGCATAGCAGATCTGAGATCACTTCTTTAGCGTGAGCCACGGCACCCTGGGGATCCCTGAGGAAACATCACATCAGCTGTGATTATCTTCGCAACACAACTTAGTCTTAAGGTTAGGATTTAACCAGACAGAGACAAAGTCAGAAAGTGGGTTCAGAATTAGACATTTTAGGATGCGTGTGCGTGTGCGCGCACACGTGTGTGTGTGTGTGTGTGTGTGTGTGTGTGTACGTACCTGTCTATGAGGATTTTCTGCAGGCATGTGTTGATAAGGTTAGCCACTAGAGGGCAGTTGTCTCTGCGGACAGTCTCAATGCCTTTACAGTCCATCTTGTCGTGATTGTCTGCACTTGTGGAGAAATAGAGGCCTGCGTAGCGTTTCTTGTTGATGAGCAGGTACGGGTAGTAAACCTGTGGAGGTGACAAAAATAAGCTCACATGGGCTGAATCCTGTTATTTCACTGTACTCAGTACTCAAATGCCTCCACCCACTCTAATCATCACAAGTGAAAGACAAACAACTCATTCGCACTTCCACAGATAAAATTTGTAAAAACTTGGAAAAGTGTTAAACTCAGTGGGCAGAAATAATACCTTCTCAAACTCCAGCTTGATGGGAGGTGTGAAGTGGGATGATACCCACTCTGCTGCCTCCTTCCCAATATCCATAGCCTCCCTCACCGTTGCAACTCCAAGCTTAACCATGACAGAGTCTGTGTCTCCGTAAATTACCTTTAAAAGATAAAAATATAACATTTAAAACAACACGCACACAAACATCAGGTAGTAGGTTCCATACCGTTAGTCAAGTGAATATGTTAACTTATTAGGAAAAAAAAAGATGCCTCACCTTGGCATCACCTTGGTAACCATTGGAAATGGTGTACTTGGACTCCACCAACTGTTTGGTTTGCTCAATCATCTGTCTTCCAAAACCAGTGACACTCTAGATGAGAAGAAAAGGAAAATATTTAAATAAGTTTATTGTCACTAGCCACACTACAGGCCACCAGTTTCAGTGCCTGGAAGAAATATTTGTCACTGAGCATTTTATTTTTAAAAGTAGCTCATTTAGAAGGCAGCCATTTCCTTCACGTAAAACAAGTCACCCTTCCACAGAACGTTTTAGATTCCCACCTGTTCTGTGGCTTTTATTTCAACTCACACAACATAATCTTTGCTCTACATCTTTAGTGTTTACTGTTCATGTTCTGACTTTACATCTGTGCAGAACAGCAGGAAGTGTGATGAAAAGTCAAGTGGGGAGAACTTTATTCAGCAAAGATAAAACACTGTTGTGTTGGGCCAGAATTGTAAATGTTTTATATGCTATGAAGGTATTTGAAGTATGACAACACAATCGTGCAACCTCTGAATCTGCTTTTTCAGATTTTCCTTTTGAAAACCCCTTCGTTTTCTAATCTTGATGGACTGGTTGATAATCCAAGTATGTACATATGTACAGTCATGAGCTGCAGTCACTTTTATCAGGAGTGAAAAGTCAGTTAGACTCTGATACCAGTCAAGTACTCACCTGTGAGATCTCTAGGCAGGGAAGTTTTCCCACCTGGGCACCCGTGAAGCCATAGACAGAGTTTGCACTTATTTTGAGGGCCAGCTGTCGACCATCCAGCACCTGCCTCTTGAAAGGGTCAGTTTCCTTCTTTAGCTCTGCTTTGGCCCTGTGGATGGACAGTGGACAAACTGAGCAAGAAGCCACCTCTGACTGATTTTCATTCATGAATTTCATGTCTGTTTTGGTTTCACCCATTTCGTATTTTTCCAGAGAAACTCCAGGGTAACTTAGATTTTGTGATGTATTTGAACGACTCATACCTCTTCCTGGCGGACAGCAGATTCTCCAGGATCTCAGGTAGAAGTCCTTTCCTCACAGAGCTCTTCACAAACAAATCACCAGTCGGAGTCTTGATGAAGTCCTCTGGTGAGAGGCTGAAGACACACAACCACAATTCTTTAGCCTAGCTAAACATACATGGCAAATAACATTCAGCTGATTAGACAAACGGCAAGGAAGTGATTTCTGCAATACATTTCATAAAACGCATTTCAGCTGCAGGAAGATTAGGTTTAGGGAAACTAAAGCTATTCAGAGAAAACCTTATCTCTTGTGGATTTTTAAGATAACCACACATTTAAAAAAAAATTGCTCACCTGTTTTTTTCTGCTGAGCCTTTCTGTAGCAGGGTAGTGTAGCACAGATTGTGAGCCATCATGATAGATGGATACAAGGAGGAGAAATCCAGGGTGGCAATAGGAACACTGTAATACCTATACAGAGAAGTATATGAGAAGATTGCAAGTACCAAACCATCAACACCAATAGCAGAAAGGAGTCACACACACACACTATCAGTAAACATACATACCCTTTCTCTGGCTCAATGACAGTCGCTCCTGTGTAGTCTTCTCCTCCTTCTGTCTTCACAACAGGCATGACCAGGTCTTGTTTCATGGCCTAAACATGCACAGACACTTAGAGTTTGCATCCTTAAACCTGCATGTATTCACACAGTACTCTGTCCCATGTGTGTGCCTTTGTTACCTGTCGCAGCAGCTGAGAGACGACTTTGATCTGCTGTCCTCTTGATAGCAGGTAGGTGAGAGGCACACCTGTCACTCTGGCCATTTCCATGTAGTTAATGACACACATCAGCTTCTGCAGCAGACGCAGTGGGAGGTAGGCATCTTTCAGGCAGTAGACAGCCAGACGACGACGTGTCTGTTCGTTGCCGTTCTGTGATGGGAGGAAAAGATCGCAAGAACTCAATGTTAGTCATTGGAACTTTCCATTAGCCATTTGAATTGATCGAGCTCTTAATCTTGAGGATAACCAGCTCTCTTACAAATATAACAAGTTAACTGATTCGTGTTTTACCTGCAGATCAGTGATGATGGAGTGCTGCACGTCCTCCTTCTGTTCTTGCAGGAAGTGGAAACTCACAGCGTTCAGTGTGTATGAGCGCAGTTTATAGTCCCTGAGGAGAACCTGAGAGAAACATACTAATTGGTGTCTGTACTCAGTGTGTCTTTTCCTGGAAATGTTACTTAAATCTTGTTTTAAATTTTGATTTATAATAGTAAGTTTCTGCAGTTGAAGCTGACCTGCAGTAGATCAAACTGAACCCGGCCCTCCATGTTAATGGTCTTGTTCTCTCTGCGGCCCATCTGCTTGCTCTGGAAGTTTAGATCTCGCAAGACTGACTTGATGCCTCGCACTCGGCCGAGGTAGGGAAACAGATTTACCTGGACACAAGAGAAGCTATTTTATTGAGGAAAAAGGTGAAAAGGGACTGCAAGTAGTGACAAATGTGGCTCCATCTAACCTTCAAAGCTGCTGCTCTGTTGAGTAAGTAGGGAAAGTCAAAGTTTTGGATGTTGTATCCAGTGATGACGTCTGGGTCCACTGTCCTCAAAAACTCTGCCCAGCTCTGCTCACAGAGACATAAACAGACCCGCAATGACATGAGAGATGATCAACAAAACATTACGGGAAAAAAAAGAAAACATGTCAAAAGGTTTTTCTGCACCTTAGTAATGCAAGTGTGTATACCTGCAGTAGCTGTTTCTCCTGTGTAAAGCACAATATCTGAGAGCCCACGATGCTGGCGCAGGACTGGAGGGTGAACACAGTGCGAATGAAGGGCTCTGTCTCACCCTGCCGCTGGACCATAGATGCTATCTGAATCACAGGGTCTTTGTCTGCTTCTGGGAAGATTCCTGGAAAGAAAAGAGTTAACACCAGAGTCAAGCTCTACATTTGCCTTTACTCAAGTATGATCAGGATTATGTTAGGGGTAATAGTTTGCATTCTGTGCAATAAGAATGCCACAATGAAGTTAAAAAAAAAACACACCTTTTCTTCCTGCACACTCAATATCAAAGCTGAGGACCCTGAGCGGTGCGATCCTCTGCCAGTCTCCCTCTGCAGGGTGACTTATCAAATCTGTCCATCCCACATCCACTTCATACTGACACAAGGACGCCTGAAGGACAAAAACATGGGAGATGGTTCATGAACACTGTTGGTAAAAGCCTGACAAACAAATATTACATGAAGAGACGCTCAGAGGGAAGTTAACAGCCATAGGTCAGATTGTGCCAGAAGGAGTAAACTAGACCTACCTTCCCAGGGTACTCAGAATCTGCATCCCCAATGCTCTTCTCTTCACGTGCTCTGTACTTGCCTTTGGGAAGTTCAATCCAGCAACAACCCACCACATCGGTGTCCACCATAAATCTGACAACACAGAGAGGCTTGTTGAGCTGAAAAATACACCTTTAGTGTTACTTTACTCAGCATTTGTTTTGTAAGAACATCATTTCTAAAACTAATATCCACTAGAGTGACAGCTAAGCTCCCTGACTTCATCTTCACTATGATCTCTGACTCACACTGTATCAAATGTTTTGTCTGATGACAGACATCATCAGGTTTGAGATGCTTTGTCTGTGGCTCCCTTCATACTTCTTGGTGCACGCTGAGCCGCTCCTACTCTCCTCTATGCTGGACTGTTATGATGCATAACCATCACCTCATCATCATTTCTCCATTTTAATGTTGTCTTACAGTTTCATTCCCTCGTGGTGAATATCAGGTAGTGTACCATTTCTTTGCAACTCTCTGTATGTGGCTATTATCTGGTGTTTATGATTCAGACTTTGTAATGATGCTCACTTGCACAGAAGGAGGTGAATTTGGTGCCAAATATATGCATATTACCTCATTTAAATATATGCAAATAACACTGGAGCACTTATAAGGCACTATTTGCTTGACAGCACAGTAAGCACTGCAAGAAGTTTGCTTCCATTTGATTGTTAAGTTATCAAATCTGCTTTACTGTTCTGTTTATTAAGTGCAAACACACACAAACACAGACCTTATTTCAAAATCTATGTTGGCCTCATAGGATTGGTAACTCTGTATGGGGAAAGGTCCAAATTTGAAGCCTTGCTCCAGCAGTCTCTTTGCTGGAGCAATGAGACGAGGCATTGCCATTGTAATCCGCAAAAAATCCAGACTGCGTTTCCCATGGTAACCATACATGTCTGCAGGAGAAAGAAAAGAATCATGATGAAAGCATAGTTACTTAACTTAACAAACAAATTTGTGAATGTTTGAGAATTCTTTTACATACTTATATTCAATGAACAACAAATCCACATGAGCATTTGCACATCACTTGTACTCACTCTCTTTGCGTGTGATGTCCACAGCCAACACTGTGACAGAGATATTGTCCTTATTGGATCTCATGTCCTTCAGGACAGCAGAGTTCAGCTCTTTTTTAAATTCACCCAGATAATTAGATGTGAACCCTTTACAAAGGAAGCAGAGAGAGGGAAACATTGTATGACTTATAAGAATTAATGCAATGATCCCCCCCCCCAGAAAAGTGACTCACAAGTAGCAGATGAAGTGGGCTGGAACACTCCAGAACAAATGCTTCTTTTAATTTTTTTTATTTTAAATGTTTAACTATATTATTATTATTATTATTTATTAATTATCATTATTATTAACATTTCAGATAACTTTTTATTACATTATGTCCGTTTCTGGGCTCAATAAACATCCTTAATGGAAAAAAAAAAAAAAAAAACATAAAATTTAATATTATGTAAAGACAAATTCTCACAATTTATGAAGCAGGAAACAGATGTGAGAAGACTTTGACAGTTAACCCACACCCCCACCCACCAACCCCAATTGCGTCCCATAGGGTTACACCGGATTTTAGGGTTCCCCCACCTGCCAAATCCCACTTTAACCCCTGTTCACAGGACATAAACATCTTCTACCTAGAGAATATTTAATAATAACTGACTAAAAAGGTCAAGATACATCACAACAAAATACATGATGTTGTGTTGATATTCACTTATCGTATGTGTTGACAGAACAATGTTCAGTACTCACCACTTGGTGCAGGAACATAGAAGTAAGGTGCAAAACCATGAATGTGGCAGCACACACTGTTGCCACTGTCTGTCACCCCAAACATTCGAATGATCGGGACTTTTCCCTGTGACTGGCCAGGCATGCCGGCCACCGTTGCCCCTGTATAACACAAAATTACATAACACACTCTTATTTGGATCAAAACAACAAAGAAGATAACTTTAAGACAATTGTTACAACTTGTCTCTGGCTTCAACAAAAGTCCTCTTTGATAATTACCTAAATAATAGTCAAGATCAATCTGTTGAAACACCAAAGTGTCAGATGATGGGTCCAGTGTGGGGGCATTAGGACGCCGCCAACGAGGGTTAAGGTCTGCTGAGAAGAGGTCACCTGACAAAACAAGGTGAAAAAACAGTAGTAAAACCAAAGTGCATTATTTATAGGTCATTGGGTATAACTAAAAGATATTTAAGTATAATTAGAATTAACTTAATAAGCACAAACTCCTGGAATAACAGTTACTAGACGAGCTCCACAGTTGCCACTTTTTGTTAGCACAAAGTTGCAATGTGCACAATGCAAAGCTATCCATCCATCCATCCATCCATCAGTTAGCTATACCCACGTATCCTTGAGGGTCACAGGGGAACTGGAGTCAATCAAAGCCGACAAAGCCAGCATGCTTAATTTACTCATGACATTACCAATTTAACTAATCAGACTGATTTGTTAGAGCTGGCAGCAATACGAATCACTTACCTTAAAATGAAAAAAATCATGCTGTAAAATGAACAGGACTATTATTTTACAGCTTCTACAGAATAGTTTGTGTAGTCGAGCTTGTTTAACAAAATTCCAACTATGTGACATACACATTTTCATAAAGTAGGATGGGTGCTGTGTGATTATACAGCTTTACATAACTTAATAATCTCAACACTCACCTACGGGAATAACATCATGGCCTGCCTGCCCCTCCATTTCCTCTGCATCCATCTCAGCATCGTCAAACATGGACAGCTCCTCTTCAAACTGTGATGGACTGTCCTCCCATTCACCAGCCGGTTTACCCCGTTTGGCCTGGGACGCACCACCCATAAGAGGGCCACCATTGCGTCTTTTAAAATCCATGTCTGTAAGAAACATTGAAGACAGAAGATGATTAGAGAGTATGACAGTAGACACATAAGACAAGTATAGTCAGTATGAGGTTGAACCATGACATCTATTGTACCAATTGTGCTTATAGCCACCTGAAAATAAACATCTTGATAGACATATCAGAAAAGAAAGCTTGTGTTAATATTCCTTGGACTGGCAGAATACATGGTGGTGGGCTTAATGTGAATAATTGGTTAAACAAGTGCAGTGCTGTCTGTGATTAAAGCATTGTTGAATAAGAAAGCACATGGTGCAAAAAGTAGCCTGTGCACAGCTCAAAGAAAAGCAAAGAGAGACGACACTTGGATATAATTCATTTGATACATAACACGTGTTTTGTTGTTAATGTCAGTGATGTAACTAACGTGCTAACTGTTGGCTGTACTGTAAACTAGTTGGCGACTTAACTACGTGTTAATGCTAAAGTTAGTGATTTCCCTGTGAGATGTATTTTATATTAACCTCTCTATTCAAGCTGGTTTCTGGTCAAACAGTGGAAGCTGTTTTCTTCTGTAACAAGCTAAAGCTGCACGCTAGCACAGCAAACAAACAGTCTCGCGCCAAAGCCGTTGCTACCTAAACCTTAGGACTGACCTCCCCGCGCGACAACTATCAACGGCTGGTTGAGTTTCTAACCGAGTTATAGATACCTATCAGCGCCGCTTCTTCACAACAGCCCACTGGTAGACAACAGCTCCCGCCACTAGTCTTCAATTTGTGAACTTTCACCGGCGAAAGCGCGGAAAAAAAATTCCGTTTTGTTTCCGCAGCCCAATAGCAAAGCAACGGACAGTGACGTCACGGCCAGGCAGGCACCTCAGCGGTTAGTGAGGCGGAAGTTGGCCGCGGCTTGTCGTTACCCGGTGCATGAAATAAACCGTGTGTTTCCGGCAGGATGACGTCAGTATGTATACAAAAGAGATGGAGGGAAAAAATGGCTCAACAATTAGTGAAAGAAATCTTTGAATTTTAATTTATGCATCCAAGAATAACAATTTGCCATAAGTAAAACCTTTTTGTGTTTTTATTTTATTTACATTTAAAAACAAAGTATATTTTCTGCCTCTTATTACCTATTTATAATAATTTTTAGTTGTTTTGTTAATAATAATAATAATAATAATAATAATAATAATAATAATAATAATAATAATAATATGGCAGTGTGATATTCCCCTACCTGTGATGTAAATGTGTTTTCTAGAACATCGTGCGCACACCGGCGCATATTAATCAAATCAATACCTAAAAAAATATCAGCAGGTAAAACTGTTAAATATTTAGGAGCAACACGTGCCCTTAAATTATGTTGCAGTTCATTAGTGATGCGCCCTTCAATTTGAGGAATCTAATCCAACATGTCATGTAGTGAATTTAACTTTGAGGTAGGTTACAGACTGTCTGATCACGGGACCCACTCACTTATTTTGAGCAGCTTCACCAATATAGACCCTGACCACTTGGCCCATGTGGTTACTTTAGGATAGATCAGAGATATGTAGCGGGGTTGGGTGTCTTAATGTCACGCCGTATTCTTAAAGCTATGTTCTCTGTGACCCTTAGATGACATTATAAATATTATAAATAACTTTCTTGCTCTTCTCTCTCCTCATTTGGGGGAAAAATTGTTGCCAGGTTGCCCATGACTACCCTCTTTTGTATGGATGAAATGATAATCCACCAACCATCTCTCTTTAACCTCTGCTCAGCCAATTGCGTTTCTCAGCTGTGGAAAACGCCCAGTTCCCGTCACGTTGTGTACAGAGGAGGAGACAGAAAGCAGACTGAGACCAATGAGAGTGAAGCTCATGAATAATGTGACAGCAGAGACCCCACATTCACCAACCCAGCCTTCTTCCTGCATCTCAGGCTCTGGCCGCCCTGCCTATCTACATGACAGCGAGCGCACCAAACCAATGTGAATCGCTGGCATTTAACTAAAGCCGCCGCCCCCTTCTCCTCACTCTCCACTGGTTTCCCTTTTTTTGGGGGGATTGACTGCGACAGCTGCCAATGTGTACTTCATCTGCGTAAAGTTGGGACAAAAACCGAAGGGTGAGTCAATATCTATTTTTTATTTTCTACAATGATAAGAGTTGAATACTTCCTGGACGGGCGCGGGCGCGCATCAGGACGCTGTGTCCTTTGCGCGTTTCCGCAGCTGTGTTGCAGTCAGTGCTGGATGTCACGTTCACTCCTCAACTCATGAGAAAACACAGACGATGCATACAGCATCATGTCATCTACAGATGAGAGGTCTGCTGTTGGCTTTATGTTGCCTTTAGGCTCAGCCGATGCTCGAGGTGGGCGTGCAGTGCGCGCTCCATAGCCTGATTTGGGACAGGTGTGGGTCTTGTCTTGTTAGAGATGTAGGCCCACCAGACAGAGCAAATCAAAATATCTGTAAAAGTCTAAGACAAGATGTGGTTACATGTTCATAGGAGTGCCATTATAAAACATCCATAAAGTGGAGTCCCAGGCAGGAGGGCTGATTCAGAGGGAATCCCAGGGGGTCCCCGAAGAAATGAGCAACAGTTCAAGTTGAGCACTGTGGCATTTACTCCTTAAGTCTGCATGGCGGTTTGTTCATATGTTTGTTCCTGCCTCGCCAGCTCTTCTCAGATGCTGTTGCATAAGTTAGACACCCCCCTCCACTCAAAATGTACTTTGGCTGTCCCTTGGATGTTTGAGCTTCACTGTGCAGAATGATGGAGGCTTTGCGCTGAGTCTGCCACTAGAAGACTGTTTTCACATTCATCTTCTGAAGGAGGGAAAGCTTCTCTGAGCTTACGTTAAACATGAGTTTAAGATGTGTACATATGAGCGTGGTGAGAAACTTGAAGCTTCCATTAGAAATACAACTGTGATTTGGATAAGGAAGTAAGAGTAGATGTAATTTAAAGGATTTTAAGAAGGTACTTTGGGCTATACAAATAAAATTGAATTAGTTCAACTTAACTCAAATGTAAATTCATATAAAGGAATGTCTATTTGAGAACATGTTTACATCACTCCATTATCAGGTTGGTTTATCAGGCTTGAAAAGTGATGGGCTGTCACTAAACTCAGGTCATTCTTGTGTGATTGTTATCAGTCACATTTTTGAGATTAGCCCAGGCTGAATCTCTGCTGAGAACTCTTTAAAAAAAACATCAAAGTTGTGGAGTGTTTGAGCAATTTCATGTCTCAGCTTCATATAATTACAACATTTCATTGGTGTGTGCAATGGCACAATGTGAATGGTTGGATCAAGTTTATACTTGTTATATGCCCTTGTATGTGCCTTCCTTCCCTATCTGTTCAGGACGTTACACCATCTATGCAAGCAGGAAGTGAACACAAAGTTGTATTTTCCATCTTACACTTACACAGAAATGCACCCCCCCTTTGATTATGAGACAGATAATTAAACTTTTTCTGATGCACCGACAGAAGTTAAGATTTCACAGAGTAAACGTGTAGTTTTTGTATACAACCGAACGGTCTATGATATGCATGACTGTACATGTTTGTGTGTTAGTTTGTACTAGTATGAAGAAGATGCCCTTTGACCACCTCAGATAATATGCAGAGCAAATACTGTAGACACACAGAGGTACACACACGCTACACATGTATGTTGAATGCCTTTTACTCAAGAGTTTCCTATAAGAACAGCCAAAGGTTAGTTACCAGAAAAATAACATGACTACAATGTGTTGTGTGAAGAAATTAGTGTCTTGACTTAAAAAAAAGTGCAAAATGTGTTTTTGTATCCCAAAGTTGATGCCAAATGATTGAATTTATTTGCAGATAAATAAAAACAAAGAACAGGTTTCGATGTAAAAGCCTTGTTTTTAAGTGTGAATTGCTTATGTATGGGGAAGTTTGCCCTCAGGGCTTTCTGTCAAAAAGCTCTGGAACCTCTCCCATGTGTGAATTGCTCACACATCAAAAGTCTTTTGGTAAATATATTCAATATGTCACAATCATGTATTGTGTTCACACAGTTGTAAGTTGCTCCCATCTCAACTAAGTGTGTTCTGTGTCTACCCAGCATGCCGCTGGCTCGCAGCCTGTCCGCCACGTCCTTGTCAGGACTGGAAGAGTGGGACGAGGAGTTTGATTTGGAGGATGCTGTTCTTTTTGAAATAGCATGGGAGGTCGCTAACAAAGGTAAGTGTGTGCGCGCATATGTTTGGTCTTTTGTGCATCTACACTTACTTTTAAAGATTATTAAAATAAAAGGTTTAAACACATAAACACTGCTTAAAGAAAAAAGTACTTTTTTCTGTTTTCTTCTAGGTTCATGTCTAATCTTGTTCATTAACACAGGTTATTTTCTGCAGAGATATTGTATTTGCGAGAGAAACCTATCGTCATCTATCATATCTATCATAATGCCGTACAGTTTATACGTCAGGCTGAATCACATTATATCTTTGTCTCTACTTTGTGTGCGTACGTGTGGCATGTTTGCTGCATGTGTGAAGTTGGAGGCATCTACACCGTCATCCAGACCAAAGCCCGACTGACCTCAGAGGAATGGGGGGAGAACTATTTCCTCGTGGGTCCCTACGTAGAGAGCAACGTGCGCACTCAGGTGGAGCTGATCGAGCCCACCAACCCCACGCTGAAGAGAACCATTGACAAAATGAACTCCAGTGGTTGTAAGGTACTACCACATGTACAAAGTAAACACATATGCCTCTGAGTTAAATTTGTCATCATCTACTCAAGCACGGCCAAGGATTTACACATAGTTGGAGTGATTATAGAGTGAGATTTGTGAATGGACAGTACACTTAAAAACCCAGTTAGAGATCATCCTTAGCCCCTCTTTCATGTCTGACCCACTTGCTCTGTGCTTGGCCTTGTGTCCCTGACCACATCCCTAAACCTTGTGACATTTCGTTGTAAAGGTTAGAAGTTGTATCAGTGTCTCTGTCTCTCTCTCTCTCTCTCTCTCTCTCTCTGAAACACACACACCAGAAATAGATAACTGTTGAGGTGTGTGTGTGTGCGCATGTGTGTGTGATACTTTTAACGCTTTGTGCTGTGTCACTCTGGGAGTGCTGTGGAATTATGGGTCAAGGCTGGGAGTGGTAGTGGTACTATTTTAAAGGGTTAGTGCAGCCTTTTCAACGAAGCCTATCTGGTTTACCTTGAATCCTCTGACCTTTAAGCTCACGACAGACCAGTGCCACAGCACATTTAGTTCGCCAGTAAACATATTTAGGTTCTGTAATGGCACAATAAACTAAACCATCTAGTTTAGTCGTGCCTGATGCTTGGAGTGACTGTAATGTGCAATTATGTTTCAGCAAGACAAACTTAAAGGTTAACCTTGGATTGTGTGGTTGGAATGTTTTTGTTAGTGGGACGTGTCTTGCAAATAAAGACTAGCCCATTTACTTATAAACATTGTAAAAGTAAATAGCTGATTAATGCATGTAACAGACAAATAGGAGTTGGAGCTGCTGCAGCTGTAACTCTTTATGTGGTTTGTTCTACTGTGTTGTAAAATGATGATTCCTACTCCTTCAGGTCTACTTTGGGCGGTGGCTTATCGAGGGCAGTCCATACGTTATTCTGATTGACGTTGCGTTCACTGCCTGGTCTCTGGACTCCTGGAAGAGCGAGTTGTGGGAGCTTTGTGACATCGGCGTGCCGTGGTTCGACCGTGAGGCCAACGATGCTGTGCTGTTTGGCTTCCTGACGGCCTGGCTCCTGGGAGAGGTTAGCAGCTCCCATATACAGTAGAGAATTTCTATAAAGCTAAATATAAAATGTTTTAGCTGCATTATGTCAAACTGAGAAGTTGAATATTGCATGTTTATATGCAGAAAAAAGAAAGGTCCTGAATGTTAAAAAATGTAAAAATAATCTGAAGACTTAAATTGTCAAAACCCTTGAAAACATATGACAGACAAATTTGAGTTCATGTTTTTGTGTATGTGTTTAGTCTATAGTGACCCTGTTTTCTCTGTATATTGCAGTACGCAGCCCAGTGTGAGGAGCCTCCGCACATCGTAGCCCATTTCCACGAGTGGTTGGCCGGCCTGGGTCTGGTATTGTGTAGACACAGACAGCTGCCGGTCGCAACCATCTTCACAACTCACGCCACTCTGCTGGGACGATACCTGTGTGCTGGAAATGTGGACTTCTATAACAAGCTTGCAGATGTATGTGTGTGTACATTTTATCACACAGGAATGTAATAAAACAAAACGAAGATAAGACTTTTCACTCCATTGACTCTCACTCTCCTGTTTATGTCCTATACAGTTCAATGTGGATAAGGAAGCAGGCGACAGACAGATCTACCACCGCTACTGTTTGGAGCGGGCGGCCGCTCACTGTGCCCATGTCTTCACCACTGTGTCACAGATCACAGCCATTGAGGCAGAGCACCTGCTTAAGAGGAAACCAGGTGTGTGGAGGTGATTTGATTCATGAAATTCAGAAACTTCCTTGACGGTTCACTCTACTCTCTTGTCACTGGCCAGACAAACAGGTCTTACTGTACTTAAGTTAACTACACAGTTAATTAGACTTAGCTAGAGTTGAACTGATTTCTATCTCTCTGTTTGCTTAATCTCTCCCATCACGTACAGACATTGTCACTCCTAACGGGCTCAACGTGAAGAAGTTCTCAGCCGTGCACGAGTTTCAAAACCTCCATGCTCAGAGCAAGAATCGGATTCAGGAGTTCGTCAGGGGACACTTCTACGGGTCAGTCAGACAGAGACCTCCATAAACAAATCACAACATTCACAGCACAGTCAAAGCTTAAGAACTTACTTTTAAATAAGTAGTTTTCCTGCTAGTTTTGTGTTTTTTTTAATCAAAGTAATTCTGTCTGATAAGAAAGGCACAAATCCACTTGTGAAGAATAAAATATATAGTATAGAATGAACATTGTGTTTGGTCTGACCTTTAGGCACCTTGACTTCAACCTGGACAAGTGTTTGTTTCTCTTCATCGCTGGAAGGTACGAGTTCTCCAACAAAGGAGCTGACATCTTTTTGGAAGCTTTAGCCAGACTCAACTATCTACTGAGAGTAAGTGTGTGTTTGTGTCTGAAGATATGTGCATGTATTTAAGTGTTTATGTGTTTGTTTTAAGATAAGGAGGACAGTTAATTATAGGTGTAACCCCATGTTCATGTATGGTCTTTCTGTTGCAGGTCAATCACAGTGACGTGACCGTCATCGCTTTCTTCATCATGCCAGCTCGTACAAACAACTTCAACGTGGAGACCTTGAAGGGCCAAGCAGTCAGAAAACAGCTGTGGTGAGTTTTTCTGTTACCGTATGTTAAATAAAGTGACACTTGGAGGCTCATTGTGAGCCAGACAACCAAAGTGCTACACATGTCCATACCAACCATCAGACATTTTGAGTTCAACCTGGAAAAGTGTTTGTAGCAGTCTTTTTACACTTGTATTGTTTTTATCTTTGTCCCTGACAGGGATACTGCTCAGACTGTGAAGGAACGTTTCGGAAAGAAACTTTATGAGTCACTTCTAGTGTAAGTTGATCATTTTCAGTCCACGTGAAGAAACCTGTCAAATGTGGAATGACCTGTTTTATAAGCTGGAGTTGGTTTATTCATGCCAATAAACACTCTATTGTTGTTTATGGAAATGAGTAACCCAATACACTTCACATCAAGTGTATCATTTAAAGTTGCCTTTAAGTCTAAAACAAGCTGTTATCATTAGTGGGCAGTTGCCAGATGTGTCGAAGATGCTGGACAAAGAGGATTTCACCATAATGAAGCGGGCCATCTTTGCGACTCAGAGACAGTGCCAGCCTCCAATCTGCACCCATAACATGCTGGAGGACAGCAGCGACCCCATCCTTAACTGTGTCCGCCGTATCGGCCTTTTCAACAGCTCTGCTGACCGTGTCAAGGTATTTGTCAGTAGTAATCACCCTAGCAAGATTTCCATCAACCTTTGTACATATTGTTGCCAGCTGATACATCTCTACCTGTTTTACCAGAGTTTCGGCAGTGATTATCCTTCCACATTGCACCATGTGCTCACACTGTTTGCTGTAGTACATACTCGTATATCTGGCTCTGATACTGAATGGCTTCTCCTATCTTTAGATTATCTTCCATCCAGAGTTCCTTTCATCCACCTCTCCTCTACTTCCGATGGATTATGAAGAGTTTGTAAGAGGATGCCACCTTGGCGTCTTTCCCTCTTACTATGAGCCTTGGGGCTACACACCAGGTATGATTCATGCGCACTGAAAAGGTGTTTTTGTGGTTTTGTTTGGTTTGGTATATTATATAATAATAAAATGTTACTGTTTGGGTCACCATCAGCTGAGTGCACGGTCATGGGAATTCCATCAATCTCAACCAACCTGTCAGGCTTTGGCTGTTTCATGGAGGAACACATAGCAGACCCTTCAGCATATGGTGTGTTTCTCCTACCTTATTTTTTTTAAATTCTTAATTCTCCTCAAAGATTGTCTTTAAAAAGATACACAGGGATAATCGATGCTTGCTGTTACATTATGTCATTTTCTTTTTGCAGGTATTTACATCCTGGACCGACGATTTCGGGGTGTGGACGAGTCGTGTAACCAGCTCACTTCCTTCCTGTTTCAGTTCTGCAAGCAGAGCCGGCGCCAGCGGATCATCCAGAGGAACCGGACTGAGCGTCTGAGCGAACTCCTGGACTGGAGATACCTCGGCAAGGTGAGACTCCAAATCCCAAAGGACAAATTTTGTTCATGTGACAAATTCAAGATAAATAAATGTTGTTTTTCTTGTGTTCTGCACTAGTACTATACCTCTGCCCGTCATATGGCCCTGGCTAAAGCCTTCCCTGACACCTACATGTATGAACTTCATGAGCCCACCTCAGTAAGTGTGTCTTTGGATGGGAGTAGTGAGCTTTCACCTGCTTTCATAGTAGTAAATTCTTTACACCTCCTTTGATTCTCCTTCCTCAGAACTCAGGTTTCCGTTACCCGCGACCAGCCTCTGTGCCACCATCTCCAGCTCTGTCCCGCCACTCCTCCCCCCACCACAGCGAGGGAGAGGACAACGATGATGACGAACGCTACGATGAGGATCTGGAGGCAGAAAAGGACCGGGTGAACATCCGCCAGCCCTACGCCCTGCCGTTCAAAAACAAGTCTTCTGCTGCACATGGGGTCAATGGAAATAGCAATGTTGTCACGAGCGAGAAAAACTGAGTCACGCAGACACACATACAGTACATATTAAACCTCACTAGTAAAACCTTATCTGTGGCAATTGTTGAAGTCATCCATCCACTCACAAATTTTATAAAGGAGTGCAGTTGTATGAATGTGAGTGATAAATTTATTATCGGCTTGTTGTGAAAAAATGCATCACTGTCAGTGTCTTCCCAACTTATGCGTACCTCAGAAATTTAAAAAAAAATATTGGTCAGTTTGATATGTTTTGTTATTGTTTCAGTTACACCAGCAGTGCAAGCAGAGGTTTACTTTGTGGAGTAAATGCAGCAGCTAGAAAGGGCTAAATGACAGCTCAACACTGAAAACAAATCAGGATTGCTGGATTTTGTAGTGTACTAACACTGGATAACATAGATCTAAAGCAATGAAAAAGTAACAGAAGATTATTATGAGTATCTGGAGGGGATTTTATACTTGATTTAAAGGTGGCTCAGAGCAGGGAAAGTGACAACGCCCTCCTTTTAACCAGCTTGTCACCATTTTACACTTCCTGGTTTAGAAATGCACATGTGAGTGTCAGTTTGCTGTGATGACACACAAAGAGCACTTTTTCTTTTTTGGCTTAACAGTGTGCTGACTATCCACTGCTTCAGATATAACTGTCCACCTGGTAGCATTTTCTTCTTCCTTACAAATGCCTTGTTTACTACAAAACATCCCAGGATAGAAATTAAATGTAGAACATACACACACACATAAACATTTTCTTTCAGCGTCTTCCGTTATCCATTAATAACCTCACACTCCTTTTTATCTGTCTCTGTGTGTGCTTGTGTGGGCATGGTTATTTCTGAGTTTCCCTGTTTTGGCAAGTATTTATTTGTGAAAGGACTAGAGGTCAGACAGATGGAGGAAAAATTGGGGACTGTGTCCCAAGATGGCGACATCAGTGCTGGAAAAGGAAAAGGAATTGGAGTACATCAGGACTATTTGTCTATTATGGAAAGAAAAGGGAAAAAAACGTTTTTACCAGGCGTGTACTTCCTGTAAGTTTTATCATTTGTTACAATCTTGCACCAGATGATCTTATAATAAAGTTTAAATATATATACCTATAAGTATATTATTACAAATGATAAATGGATTTTCTTTCTTTGTATGCATGCAGTTTATTGGGACACAAATATACAGAATACAAACCCAAGAGTCTTTAGGTTTTCAAGTAACATTAATCCAGTGACACCTTTCATAAATCGTATCCACTATAAACCATCCAATTTATCTAGAAGTGGGCCTTCTTGTGATGTTGTAGTTAATCCCGCAGTGTTCTTGTCTGCTTCAGCACAAGTAAACTCTGCCACCGTGACCTTTGCAAACTGTAATAAGAATATACAGTATATATAAAGGATAAATACAGAATTAACAACAAATCACTCATTTGCATACAAACAAATTAGATATTTCCTCTAACTTCTAAACATAAATAGTTATTTTATGATAGATTAATTACGTTGTTTCCATTTGAGCATTTCTGTTTTATGCAGCTTTCTACTTTAATGCATTTCAGAGGGAAATAATGCTAAATATGTTTTGGGCATTTGTAAGTCATTTTATTACAGACAGGCAAAAAGAGAAAAATAGTCACTTGAACTCCTAAACTTTAGGAAATATTAATAAATGCTCAAATATTGTGCGTTTTTTTTACTTCACAACACTTAATCAGAGAGCTGTAGTTCCACTTTTTTCATTCAAGGGTGTGATAAGCTTACAAAATACAACGCCTTGCTGCCTTGTGGCAGGATGCATCAGGATCTTTTAAGGAAGTGTTTAGTAACTGTGCATGACTCACCAAGTAAACTATTCCAGAAGGAGTTGTATGTTGCACTGCCAGTTACAGCTCCAAGGCTGGCTGGATTCCTCCTCACTGTGTGTACAGAAAAGCCACCAGGCCCTGTCACCTCCACCTCCACCACATGATAGTCACTTAACCTGGGACGTGAAGAGGAGAAGATGAAAAGTGAGATTCAAGCGGATATGACAGGCTGAATCAGATCTATCAGATATTTAAAAAGCCTCACGCTGTGTCAGACACAATCTCTCCCCGAACACCACTAAAGCCGAGTGTTCCTGCTGCCACTGCTGCTGCTGCCATGGTGTTAACGTTGTTTGGAGCAAGTGGGCACAACTCTGCCACCGAGCCACTGAATAAAACTCGTCGGCCCTCTCCCTCCGTCCAATCAGAGAGGATGTCCCCTGTCAGCCGGAAGCAGGAGGGATGCTTGGACATTCTTATAAACAAAGCCTGAAAACAAGTCAAGAGAAGAGCACAAAAAGGATTACCAGAGGACGCTCAGTATTAAAATAAAATAACTGTTTATCTGGCATTTTTTCTTCTTCTAATTTTAATTATGGGTATAATTGACAAAGACAGGATACCTCTGGTCTTCTATACTTCCACTGATATGTTCACGTCCACATAATATCTACAGTATATTAATGTTCCAAGAATAATGTTTTATTCAAGACATTTTCCTCTGGTCCAAATTGAGCTCTCTGTTGCAAGAAGTCTTACATCATTTTAACAAATAATGTAAGTGCTGTGATGAATTTACCATTTTGCAGCAAGAAGATCAACAAGAAGGGCCAGCAGATATTATTGAAATGATATAAAGGTGAGTATGTACCGACATACTGGTACCTGTCCCTGCTCTGTCTAACACCACATTTGCACTACAGCAGTGTTACCTTCAGTCCCCCGCTATCATTCAGCCTCTGGATGTCCTGGCCTCCCCATAATGCACCACTGGGGACGTACAATGTCCTACCATACTTCTGGGCCGCCTGACGCAGCTTCTGGTTCAGATCATGATCGGAGAGGGCGGAGGGAGAGCCCACCTGAGAGAAGGAGACACAGAGGCACAACAGTCAGTTTGTGTCAGCTTACATTTGCCATTTTTCTTTTAGAAACACATTTATTTACACATTACTTAGAAGAATGTCATCTGATTTGTCAAAGCTAATTTATCTCTCCGTATATCACAAACATATAAATTACATATACACTGCTTATATCACATATTTTTCCTTGGAATGATCCAGATTGAGCAGCACATCTTATTTACCTCAGTCAAATACACTAGCTTTCCCAGTTTAACATATCATCACTCTTTCCAGATGAGAACATATCGTTAACTAATAAAAACAAGATATAGCTACAAAATCAAAGCAAAGACAGCAACAAAAAAAATCTCACCATGAAATGAGACTGAGACAGGAAGTGAAGCCCAAATTCTTTCACTATCTGTGGGTGGCACACCTCTACAATCACGTCACATGGCCTGTAAAACACACAGTTATTATTCATAAAACTTGAATCAAAGATGTCATGGGACGTGTTGGTAACACAGAGATACTATCAGATGTTTATACTGTGTTTTGCACATGGGTTTATTCTACGTGTGTGTGTGTGTGTGTGTGTGTGTGCGTGTGTGTGTGTGTGTGTGTGTGTGTGTGTGTGTGTGTGTGTGTGTGTGTGTGTGTGTGTGTGTGTGTGTGTGTGTGTGTTCGCACCTGTTTGCAAAGGATGACAGATTACCAAGTATGAGCTCATCAGGAACTAAACCTTTGAGTTTGTCAGGATTTCTGTTCCAAACAAAAGCCAGAGTTAGACCGAGAGCAGCTCCATCTTTAAGGATACTCTCAACCAGGTACTGCCCTGAAACACACACACAGGATACTTTCATATACTTTCGTATATTACAGTTGTATGATAGAAGATGATACAGATGAATACATTTAAGCAAAGGATATGTAGAATATATCAGCAGTTCACACCTAGATGTCCGAATCCTACAACTCCAATCCTTTGGGAGGAAGAGCTGGTTGCCATGTCCTGTACCCTGAAAGCGAACGTGCTGAGAGAAAGCACAAAACATTCACCTGTTACACACAAACTGCACACACATATACACATTTTTCGCCTTTGACCTTGCTTCTGATTTAGATTTATTGCCCTACTCACCAGATAATCACATACCCCTCCAGAACTTTGTGTCTCCCAACTCGAAGCGTGAAAACCGGCCCACAACTTCAGGAAAAGTGGGCAAGCACAGTTCAAAGTTTGACTCAGAGAGGCCGTAGTTAATCATTGTTAGTCCTTAGATGAGTGGAAGTAAAACATGCTGGCTCATCCTCTATCCATTTAAATAATTTCAGTTTCAGATGCAATCAAAATATGTTGTAAAGAACTTCACTTTGTATAACAGAAAGACATAAACTGATGTGTTACTTACACTGTACATGAATAAACGTGTACTTTTTTAATTTGTCGTGCATGTGTACAGTGTAACTTGTGTTTCGTTTTCAACGAAATTAATCAAATGTATTGCTTTTGTATCAAAGCTCTGCCGTTTTTCTGTTCCAATATCAAGTGGTGTGGCCTTTTTGGATAAACCTAAAGCAGTTTAGCCATTAAGTCAAACAATGCAAAGTATGCCTGCTTGTGTTGTGATTATCAACAATCAGCAGAAGTTTACATGTAAAATAAGAAAACAACCTTTGTCATATATGAGTTTATTACTAGTTCAACTTTGCCCCTTGTGTTGATGTCACCAATATATTCTAGCTGAATAGGTCAAAAGTCAACAGTTTGTTCATGAGAACTCAAAACAGCGAGAACATTGATTATCAAAGTGCAATCAGACAGCAAGGATCAGTCCAAAGTTCATTAGTGTGAAATACTAACAGACTGAGAGAGACGGCAGAGATTCGAGACAGGGTGACGGGATAACATCTGAAGATTATATGTGTTGGTAGCCAAGATAGTAAAGGCAAAACTACACAGACAGAAGAAAATAGAAATTGACGAACAGGACAGGTTCATCTGACTGAGATATCTGCTGGGAGACGATGGACATCCTTGAAACAGATGCCTATGACAGGCGGCAGAGGAGGAATATGGTACCTGGAAACACTAACTCTTATGTACAGAATTTGTTAGTACAGTAATTGTATTCAATAGTTGTTTGTGTAACTTATTACATGTGGAAAGGACAAAACTGTCTACAATCAAGATTTCAGCCTACTTTTAAAAAAACTAACTTTGTGATGTGTCTCCACCTTTTTTTCTGTCCTTCCCTTTCTATCAGTCCTGTGCTCTCCTTTTTTCTCTTATGCCTTTCTTTTTATCTGCCGCCCTCTACTTCTACCTGTGGACCCCTGAGTCGCCTGCGTCCATCACGACTGCAGGTATCAAATCAGCACCAACACTCCTATTGGCTGCAGTAGTGCTGAGCTGGAATGGAGGTCAGAGTGTCCTGGGTGTGGCAGGAGGACTGGTGTTTTCTGCTGTAGGTGACTGGTGCCTGGTATGGCCTGAGCTCTTCATACATGGTAAGAGCCTTGTACATTAGTGAAGCACACATTGGGTGTTTTCAAGATGCAAATCATTTTTTAGTCAACACTGAAATCAGTTCTATAGGTCTAATACAGAATATACAGCAATACATCAATCTTTCAGTGTGATCATCATGGCCTTTACTCATTTTTTTTATTGCATGTCTGTTTCATCTCACACGTTTTAGGAATGGGTGCATTCGCTGCAGCTCATCTGCTGTACTCGTTCACCTTTGTCTCCACTCGTTATGCAGCATATTCTTCTTCCTCCTGGAACCGTTTTTTTTATCTGATCCTGATAACGGGTGGAGTAGGTTTCTACATCTACATATATCCATTCCTGCAGAAGGCGCCACACTCAGACATGCTCATTCCAGCTGTAGTGGTCTACGTTGCCTTAATCAATCTAATGGGGTCGTTAGCCATCAGAACTCGCCACACAGCGACAATACTAGGAAGTTTGTCCTTCATGGTGTCTGACATGGCCGTGGCTTTGCAAGTTTTTAAGGTGACACCAATGAAGAACGGTCAGATTTTTATCATGGTGACATATTATTTGGCACAGCTACTTATAGCTGTTGGCGATGTAAAGGCAGAGAACAAAGATGACTTTGGAAAATGGAAGAGGTCCTAAACAGCATCCCTGTGGCACCCCTGAAGTTTGAAGTATCTCCCTCACCATGATTAAAATCCTAAAACTGCCAATAAAGACTTCTTGTAGGTCTTGGAGTTTGGAGTTGTAAGTCTTGGCAAACACATCAAATGGAGAAGACGACAATAAACAGGACGAGAACAGTTCTGCTACTGGTCAGACTTGACATCTACTGACTGAGTTCAAATGATGCAGAGTAAAAGAAAATATCTTACTGTGTTGCCAATTTGTATTTGCTATTTGAATGATCATACTTAGGTCATAACATTTAAAAAAAAACACCACAGTCTAAAGACAAGATTTAGAAAAAAAGCTCAATATCAGAAATATCTGTATTCTGTGATTTGTGCCAAAATATTTTAATCAGTGACATCCAGGTGTATTTGTAAATGATGCATGTGGTTGCTTTGTTTTTCCATTGTGAGCTGGCCATTACATGTAGTTTACATGAAATTTAATACATTTATTGTGTTAATAATAAATAAATATGGTGTAAAAAAAATAAAACAATGTCCATAATTCTTTTAACAGACAATAAAATAAAATGATTATACTTTATCTCAGACATAATTAAAAATTAGCTGTATGTGTAACTATATTGACATTAGGATGTAAATAATAATCACGGAAAAAGAAAATACTTTACATGCTATCTTTGATTCAGGGTAAAGGAGAACTGAAAACAGTGGACTAAAATAACAGCTGACTTGAAAAAGTATTTTATACAGAGTTATATATAGTTTGAGTTATTTACACAGTAAAATCCATCTCCTGGATTATATTCAATCTATGGACAGCATCTGTTGTAACAGATAAAAACATTACTTAGCATCCATGAATCAGATCATGAATGTCCTGTTACATCTTTGCACACTGAGAGTAAACAAGGTGAATAATAAAACTTCAACGATCCATCCCATTATCTTCTGACTGCTGCCCACGGAAACATGCAACCCTCAAACGCTCGCAGAAGTCCAGTTCTTCCTGTTGGAAACAAAAGTGTGACTTTAAAAGAGGTTTTCTAGACAAGGACTAAAGCTAAGGCTAAATCACAGTATTATATTATTATTATTATTATTATTATTATTATTATAATAAATAATGCTTAATTAACCCAGTCTTACCAGACTCAAAGACATAGGAATTACCTGACTCTCTTCTTTTCCTTGGAGCTCTCTGGATCGCTGTCTGAGAAACTCCTCCAGACCCAGAGTAGGATTCCTGCAGTCTTTGAGACCCTGTGGACAGTCTTCTACCAGACTAGACAAACATCAGAAATAATTGTCATTATAAATGTGAACCATGAGTTTGTGAGTTGTGAGTGTTTTAAGATGGCACAGTAGAGAGTGTTGCTTACCAGCAAAGGGCGCCGAGCACATGTTCATGGAAAGGTGAGTGTGGTGTGCGGAGAACAGATACCAGCTGCTGTACCATCCCCATGGAGACAACTGTGCCTGCAGGAAGGAGGAAAAAGAAATACATTAGATTGAAGATGAATGAAAGTTTCAGAATGAACATATTATTAAATGATCAGAGCTCTTTCTAACAAGACTCAGTTTGCCCCATAAGAAGGGATAGGATGAGAGAGATGAGAGTGGGCACACAGGGAGGGATGGTTCCAAGATGTCCTAATTTACCATCCAAATTGAAAGACCTGGTGTGGCTCAGCTCAGTCTGGTCTATCCCACTAACAGATTAGATTTTTTTGTCCTAACTTAGCCTGGAAAGCCTTGGTTAGATTAAACATCTCTTTCAAAAGTGTAATGGACAAGCCAGGTAGAAATACCATTAAGTTATAAACAACATTAAGAAAATCAGAACTTTTATCCTTAAAATAACCTAAATGGAGTCATCTAAAACCATTAAAATAACTATGGTCAATACCACAAAACATCAGCAGCCAGAAGACAGAACATACAGTGTCTTCAATGATTTGAATTCACCAAAAAAAGATCAAATTTTACGACTTCTGGTTGGGAGAAGTGTACAACACAGAAAGGCTCTTTTACCCAGTTCAGTGCAGATTATATAGGAACTGGGAAAATGACTCCTGGGAATGAAAAGCATTCTGTAGCTGTTCACACATTTTTAAATACATTTACATAGATATGGTGGCTCTGTACTAAAATATTACACCACATAACCAGGTGATAACATTCTATAATTAAATACTGTAATGAAGTTAAACATGTCCTCCACTCCCAGAATGAATGGAGAAGTTTAGATTTTTTAACACTTGATTTTTATCTTCATTATACTTTTACTTAATGTTTGTTTTGCACCAAAAATACCAAGACAGAGACTCTTCCACTGAAACGACGTGTCACTATCACAACACGGTCTGAATGCCAGCTTTCTGACGAAACAGCACTGCACTGTCTTTTTTCCCTTATTTGTACCTTTCTGTTCGGGATGTGACGTCAGCAGGTTGAGCAGAAGGAATGCAGACTTGGTTCTGAGCTTCTCGTTCTCCGACTGCATGCCTCGCATCAGCACTGAGAAGCCATCGTGGGTCAAGAATGCCTGGAGTCCTGCCTCCTGCTCACGAACCAGACCTTAAATCACAACAGGATACAATCAATCAAATAAATAACAGCATAATTTCTAGCCAGTTGCAAATCAACTTTATTTAAAAATTAAGATGTTTTCATAGCAAATCTTTACAGCATTTTCTTTGACACTCACACGAAACAGCGTAAAGAGCTTTTACTCTGACGGTGGGGTGGGGGTCTGAGTCTGTCAGCTGCAGCAGTTTCGGCAGCGCCCCGATGCTGAGCAGGTGGACCTGCACCTGCGGCATGTTCTGAGCACAGGAAGCTATAAGCTCGGCAGCACGCCACCTCAGTCCACTTTGGGCGTGACACAGATACTTGGAGAGGCACAGTTCCAATCCACCAAGAATCATCAGGTCTGTGAAGCAGACGTGGAGGAGCATGCAGTCAGGATAGAGCCAATAAATAGAGTTTTATCTAGGTCCATGCAAACATCTGATCTATAGACTGATTGGAACATAATGTCATTCATTACATACCTCTAGCATTGTCCAGGTTCTCACACAACTCTGACAGCACCTCAAAGGCTGATTCACGCTCATCCTCATCCTCTTCATCCATCTCTTCCTCTCCTTCTCGTTCCCTTTCACTCGTTTCCTCTTTGCGCAAGACAGCCAAGCACTGCTTCATCTGTTCCACCTCATCCATCTGTCCTTTGGCGACTTCTGCAAGAGCTTCTCTCAGCCATGTTTTCCTCTGCAACAAAGAGGGATGACAATAATGGGGTCATGGGTCCAAACGAAGACTTACACTCAACCTCAAGAGGATGTCACTAAAATGGACTGTCCTTTCATAACAAACACACTCACAAAAATGAATATAGATCAAGGAGTGCTGAGCCCATATGGACACAGCACATGTTGTGCTCTTTGGAGACTAACCAAGGTGAACTAGAAGACCCGACAAAGTGTGTTTATGTGTAAAGGTATCTGCCTGAAGCCTTCTCAGATTTGAAATGTATACTGAACAGGCGTTTACCTCCTCTGACATGGGTTCAACAGGGGCAGGTCCCTCTGCGGCTGACCCAGCATCCATAGCGAGCTGGAGGACCCCCTGGAGGTTCTGGGGATATCTCCTGTTCTGATTGTTTTCCGCCATGATGTGAAAAACTGAAGAGAAACATCAACAATACAACTGGATTTCAGACATGATGTGCAGTGGCACTCGATGGGACTTGAGGATATGAACCCAAAACAACAAAGAAAGCACACAGAACAGGCGGATTTGATCTTGACACACTTGATTTTAGTCTGAAGACCACAGTCACTGCAGTTTAGTAGTAACAGCTCATCAGTTTAACACACATCACATGCTAAATAACAAGAAAATAGACAAACACGGAGTTTAACACAGCTGTAATTTAGCTACTGATAACATTACACCTCGGTGACAGTATTCGTTTATAAGTTATAGTTTGTTCTTACCTCGTAGAGCCTCTAAACGGTGTTGAATGAATGAATGAATGAATGAATGAATGAATGAATGGGCACGTGTCTTTTATAGCTCGTTATAAACAGAAACGTGAACGTGCTAGAACATTCTAGCTAGCTGAGCTCACGAGTGGCAAGGAGGTCGCCATGCTTTACCGTAAAACATAAACCAAATTGGCAAGTCAAATATTTTACCCCTTACTCTGTTCTCACCTCGAAGTCATTTCCGTCTCTTATTGACTTATCTTCGCTAATCCATCCCTTTAAAATTATTATGTATTAAATCTAACATCAATACGACCTTGGTGTTTAAAATACCGCAGCAAACGCGACCTTATTAGCGTATTTAAGGTAAATCAGTAACATTTGTACGCGCGACGTTCAGAGAGTATTGATAAAAGTGAGATAAGCACCGCATCAGGACTAACGTGTCGAATATGAAATGAATATTGCAAAATATTTTATGTAATATAGACGTTATATGCGTAATGTATATAAAGAGATGCACGTGTGTGCCTGTGTGTAATAAATATTTAAATATTACTAAATATATACAAACCTTACCCCCCTCAAAGTAACAGGGAAGTTCAAAAACCAAAAACGAATTACTTCCTTACAAACCTGCAGTTTGGCGCTTTTTCTTGTTGATAAATAATCACTTGACATGTATAATAATCACCAGTAGTAGTATTTTTTTTAATACCTAACTGATACCCCTGTCATAAATCGCTACTGTAGCTTCCTGCTCGTAGTGACAGCTGTGAAAGTATCCGGATACTATCTTGATTTTTTTATTACTCTTTGGCTCGTCCAACCATCCAAGATGGCGTCGCTTGTGGGACTGCGCGCATGTTTCTCCGGTAAAAACGTTCAAATTTCTCGTATCATGTCTGTTTTTGTGCATATCGGACAGTTTATGAAGCCATAACACTCTGGTTTGCTCTGCACAGCAGAACATGTTGTTTATAAGTGTAGAAATGTGAAAGCAGATGATGCTGTCTCTGCCAGGAGCAGAACAAGGTCACGTTACCATTTGTGTTAGCCGACGACACAGTTAGCCGGGGATGAGGACAGACTAATGAATGATGATTAAAACCTGTTAATGTTATAAACAGATAGACAACGACCAAAGCCGACAATATAAGTAACTAGTGGCGTCTTATTTGAAGGAGAATGACTCGAGTCTTTCTTTCTCATTCAACGTGGACCTGTTAGCTCCATGTCAGAGCTGATCCAGATATATCACTCATGTCACAGCAGGTGACTGCTTTTATAACAACATGCTGTTGCTTATTAGACGCCTGCATGTTTAATATCTTGATTGAACCTATGCAAAGACGTGTGAGGCACTGTGCTAGTGCTAATATAGTATGGGAGACATCACTATCGATGTGTGCTTGCACTGATTGAAACAAACATGAAGGCAACAACAAAATGTGCATTCACTGACTGGTCAGTTTGAGTGGATACAGTGTGATATAAATATGTTTTGCAGTGAGATTGTAAAAGCAAACTTTAAATGTCACGGATCAGAAATATCTTCAGAAAGTCTCTGTGCTTGTATTTTGATAAGAAACATTATACTGGAACACATGGTAATGAAACTATATATTGATTGACTGATCAGTATAACTAAGTGTAATTCTCCCATGTTGATTTCTTCACAGCCCTCCAGCTCACCTCGCCGGGCCTCCTGCACAGCTCCTTCAAATTGGTGAGAGTGCCCCCAGACTGCAGCCTACAGGTTGTTTAACATGCATTTTGTAACTGTATTTCATGATTTTTTTTTTCTGGTTTGTGTTGTAGTGTGCTGTGCCTCTGAGTCGGCGGACCTTTGCTGCAGAGGCTAAGAAGACGTACAGCAGAGACAAGCCCCATGTAAACATCGGAACAATTGGCCATGTTGATCACGGCAAGACAACCCTGACTGCAGCCATCACGAAAGGTAGAATCACTGAAATCCTCTCTCTAATGCTTACTGTAGCCAAGACGACCATAAACCCAACACATTGGATTATTTAATTCGGTTTTGAGACTGAATTGGCCTCACTGAACTACGACTAAAAAGTCAAGACCTTGACCTTGATGTGTTTTTGCATCCTCAGTGCTCGCTGACGCTGGTGGTGCTAACTATAAAAAGTATGAAGACATTGACAATGCCCCTGAAGAGAAGGCCAGAGGAATCACCATCAACGCCTCTCATGTAGAATACACCACAGCCAACAGGCATTATGCTCACACGGACTGTCCTGGTCATGCTGACTACGTCAAGGTAATCAGCTTTACTTCTACTAAGCACCTGCAACCAACCTGGCCAAGAGAGTTCTCAACATGATACAAGCTTTTTTATTTTCTTTATACGTTCACTAAGTTACTCTGATCTCTCTCAGAACATGATCACAGGCACAGCTCAGATGGACGGCTGCATCCTGGTGGTGGCGGCCACCGATGGTCAGATGCCTCAGACACGAGAGCATCTCCTGTTGGCCAGGCAGATTGGTGTCGAGCATGTGGTGGTTTTCATCAACAAGGCTGACGTTGTGGAGGACAAAGAGATGCTGGAGCTGGTGGAGATCGAGATCCGTGAGCTGCTCACAGAGTTCGGCTATGATGGCGAGAACACACCTGTTGTAATAGGCTCAGCCCTCTGCGCCCTGGAGGTGAGGTGAACGCTGGCAGTCATTTGTCTTATTTAGATGATACTGTCAGCTACTCAGCTTTATCAGAAAATAATTATCCACTCAACAAAATCATGAGCCCAAATGTGGCTCCATCATTTATGACAAGTGACCGATTACAGATTTTGAGTTTCTAATGTGAGATATCTTTTCTTTTCTGCATCTCAGAACAGAGAGCCTGACCTCGGTATGAATGCAGTGTTGAAACTGCTGGAGATTGTTGATTCTTACGTTCCTCTGCCCAAAAGAGATATGGATAAACCTTTCCTCCTGCCCGTTGAAGGAGTTTATTCCATCCCAGGTATGTAGAAAAAAACGAGAAGTGCAGCCTGCACACATCAACACTGAACTATAAAGTTAATCCAGTCAATATTGTTGCTATTTGTTTTTTGTAATAAATTCAGAATTTAAATGTAGTTGTTGAAACACTGTTTCGATCCAGTCTCCTCCTCTCCCATGCTTTAGAATGATAATCAGAAAATGTAAGAACATCATCAAAATGTATTCAATTAAAATTCAGGTTTCATTATCTATCAAATCTAAACCAGGAACATAAACTTTAAAAAAGGAAAGCGTCTTGCTAAATTTGATCAATTGTATCTTTCAGGCAGAGGTACGGTGGTGACGGGCACTTTGGAGAGGGGTATCATCAAGAAAGGAGATGACGCTGAGTTTGTCGGCCACAATCGGCTCTTCAAGTCCGTCGTTACAGGTGAGTGAAAGAAAAAGCAAGAGACATTTAAAGGAGGAGCTGCTGTGCTGTTTACGGACTACAGGAACCAAAAGATGACAAATATACATAAGGCAAATGACAAATTAAAAAATATGAATAAATGGGTGAAGAAATTTTGCAGATGCTTCAATGCACGGTACAAGGGCTCACTGAATGTTTTGATTATGTGAATTAGTGCACTCTATGTGATTAGATGATAATTATCTGAGAACAGGTCTCTGATACTGATGAGACCAAGGTTATGTCAGTCTGTATGAGTATTGGTGTATACACAGGAAATTCACCTTGCTGTCCGTCCTTTGGTGTTCAGGTATTGAGATGTTCCACAAGTCTCTGGATCGGGCAGAGGCAGGAGATAACCTGGGCGCTCTGGTCCGAGGACTGAAGAGGGAGGACGTGAGGAGAGGGATGGTGATGTGCAAACCGGGATCCATCAAGCCTCACCAGAAAGTCAAGGCTCAGGTCAGAGAGTACAAAGCTGCAAACTGTTGTTGTTGATGAATTTTTAAGATTTTTGAACAATCAATTAATCTAAACAGTCACATCTGTTACATGACTATATATAAAACCCACCAGCTGTAATGTGCAAAGAGCAATTTTAAAGTCAAACTGGGAGACGAGCCAGATTCCTCAATACTGACTCTGAGGTCATTCACTCGCTTACAGTGTTCACAGTATCTACTAACAGAGCAGGAATAGTTTTAGAGGGAGGCTGTGAGCTAAAACAGATTATGGTTATGTGTGTATTTGTGTGTATGTGTGTGTTTTTTAGTCCAGTTTTTAGTTTACTGTTATCCAGAACACCAATATGTTTGTTTGTGAACACATTTGTGCTTCCTTTATTACAGGTGTATATTCTGAGTAAGGAGGAGGGAGGCAGGCACAAACCATTTGTGTCCAACTTCATACCCGTGATGTTCTCTCTGACCTGGGACATGGCCTGCAGAATCACTCTGCCTGCTGACAAGGTGTGTGTGCGTGTGTCTTTGTTCATTGTCCGATGGTTTCAGTTCACCCAGCTAATGTATGTAGCTACTGTTTACTATTTATGTGACTTCATGATGTTTCAGGTCTGATCTGTAAGAGCCTCTGTTAAGTTATTTCTATAGGGATCTGAAAAATGACTCCTACAATACATGCGTTTTTATGTTTTTGACATGTGAAGCAATGCTGCATTTTGGCATAAGCAAGTTGGGAATTATGAAGTTATAGGGATGGTATGTTTTTAATTTAAAAGGTAGTATTTAATGTAGGACTGCATTTTATTACAGCCTACAGTGGTTTCTGATTTTCTGGGTTTGCTCCAGTGAGGATATGGTGTTGGCATAGACCAGTTTACAAAAATAAGTAAAAATTTCCAACATAAGCTGATACTTTTAAGTCCTTTTTACACTTTTTACATTTATAAAAAACGTAGCACAACAGCAGGATTTTAGAGGACCGTAACGACTCTCCTCTTCTTGTCTTCTTTTAGGAAATGGTGATGCCAGGGGAGGACACCTCCTTGATGCTCACACTGCGCCAGCCGATGGTTCTGGAAAAAGGCCAGAGGTTCACTCTGAGAGATGGAAACAAAACCATCGGCACCGGCCTGGTCACAGACATCTTGACAGTTACAGAAGAAGACCAGGTCGACTGGGGAAACTGAAGGGAAACTGCAGAGAGGGCTCAGCTGGGGGAATGGTGCACTGTGGGGGGGTCAGGGAGGGAGGGAGGATCGGTGGGTGGGTGTCTGTGTCTGGTCACATCAAATGATTATAGAAATAAACATACAGTACATGAACCCATGCACAAACATAAAACATTAGAGGACTCAAAGCAAAGCATGGCTCTGTTGTGCAGATCCGCCCAACCAAAATACCTGTAATGTTTTACATGTCTTTGTGTTTAAAGGCCAGGCTGTCAAAAAATCTGTCATTTATGTAATAAAATGTATTTAATATAAAAACATCCTTTGTTTTGTGGTATTAGCTATCTCTAGCCAGATGATTTTCAAAAAATATACACACAAAAATTCTTGCAATGTACAAATAATGCTAAAGGACTTGGCAGGCATGCATGCTGCATGTTACAAGAAAATAAATTATTACAGTGATTCCTAGTTCGAACTCCCGCCCATTGCCAGCTGGGATTGGCTCCAGCCCCCTGCAACCCTGATAAGAATAAGTGGTTATGGAAAATGGATGGCTGTTACACCACACGAGGGCAGCAAAGAGGTGCTTCAAGAGTCTGTCTGTAGGTTCAAAGCTCTGATCTCAAAATGATAACAGAATTTTAAAAGTCTGTTGGTGAGATCATTTGAAAATGTAGTCCAATAAAAGTTGCTTATTCTATACTTGGTGGTTATATATTTTTAATATATCTATGATTACAAACTCCAATAGTTTCTAGGTTATATATACCCATGATGGTCCGTTATCCTGAGAGTTGAAGGATTAAAAGTTTGACTAGTCTCTTTGGTCAGATGCTCTATTAAAATGTTTAAACTTAAGTACTGCACATATAACACAATATTTTATAAAAGGTTTAACTTTAACTATGTAAATTTCAAATAATAACTGTACAATAACATCCCCTTGACCAAAGATCAACACACACGAAACCGGCAAGTATTGTAATATACACGGTACTGTAATACAATAAGTCTTTATTTTGAATTGTGACGACCAGAGAAACAGAAATGCTTATCCAAAGTCCTCTGCTGGAGGGCTTTGGATAAGTCTCAGTAGTCTCAATAATTTTGAACACAGTGACCTTTAACAGATCATTTAAGTGTGATAATCCAGGCTGACCTGCTGGTTTTGCGGACCAAATAGTTGGTGTCCTCTCTGGTTTGTTCATCCCCAGCAGGAAGTTCTCCAGTTGCTGTGTTGCTGTACGTATTTGAGTCAGTACCTCCTGTAATCCAATCATCCTGTTTCTGTAATCAAATACTGTATGTCTGCAGGAGCCGAGGCTGGAGCAGCAAATACTACTGAGTGATGTGCTCAGCTGGAGCATGAATGTCTCCATAAGCAGAAATCTTTAAGAGATAGATGATCAGAGAGTAATCACTAGTATGTACTGGTGGTCTGTGATACTGGTTTCAACTGTCTCTGAAGAGTGCTGATACACTAAATGTAATTCAAACCAGCGTTCACCCATGACTTATGATTGCTGAATCTTGTCAGACTGTGCTTCAGGAGACATTTGTACTCTGTTAGCATGTTGTTCATGTTGACAACAACCTTAGTCTGTAGACACGTGAGGATGAAATGTATAATATCTAAGCAATGACTGTTTTATAACACTATAACGTAGTCGGAAGCAGCTGTAAGAACCTTTTCTTAATAAATGTTAATATAGACATCAACAACTACAAATACTTCTGAGAACCAACTCCAAGAGATAATGAATGATTAGCAACAAAATCATCAGTGGTGGAAAAAGTATTAACATCCTTTATCTGACTGTACTTAAAGTATCGTGAACAAAGATGCAGGAGAATGGCCAGTTTGAACGCTAAATTATTATAAATGTCATTGTTAGATTGTTATGACTAATTCATCGTTGTTTAAGAAGCAGTGTTGTGTTGTAGCTGGGCGGCCAACAGAAAGAAGACAGAACACAATAATTGTATTTCATAAGCGTAATATATATTAATTATACAAGTAACTAGAAAGTGCAGCAGTCAGATAAATGTAGTAAAAATAGTATTTATTTCCTGTGAACAAATAATCAGAGTACAAACATACTTTTTTCCACCCCTAAATATAGTGATATAAAATATGAACTTTATATAAAATATTATTATGAAATATGAAGTATTTATTTATTATATTTATTCACTTTGTTAATAATTTGCCCTTGAATGAGTTGTACATGAAAATAAGCATTTAGTACATCTTTATAGTAAATATTTTATATACTGCTTAAATAATTTTGTTAAAGTAAAGCCAGAGAAAACTTCACGTTGAATATAAGTTTATTACATATTCACACGGTCTCCTTTGCTCAGCTTCTCTTGGGGCAGTTAGACAGTAGTTTAAATTACAGTATAAACCACCCTGATTTCTAAAACTAGTTTCCTCTATCAGATTTTCCCAGTCAGGGCGGGTTTTTCCAACCAGCGATCTTCCACTCACAGGTTCATTCCTCTAACCTCTAAGCTGTCCGCACCCTTTAAAAGAACAACATTATTCTGTGAATGGAACAAGAAACCGCAATCTAATATGAAGACGACGCTAACACTGGTTTCCTTGACTTGTTCTGTCCCGATGACATGTCACGTCCTCAGGCCAAGGACGATGAGATTTAAGGGTTATTTCCAGCTAATCTTCAACATGGACGCCCATTTCCCAACAACGCTGACTGATTCTGACCAAAATCTCTAGGTGGTGGGTGGTACGTTCCCATAGGAAACACATCAAACTATAAATCCTTTTCAACATAGAGGCACCAAAGTGATTTTCTTTTAGCAGATTCATGACAATAATTAGCCACAGCAGCATGTAGACTTTTCAACTACAGCTTTTATTCTGTATTGTTTATTACAAAGAGAGCAACCAGCCTGTTGATAAAGAATGCTTTGGGGCTTTTGTGGTTAATTTTTGGTGAGTCCATATGTTTCATCCATCGGTAGCGTAAAGTAGTGAATAGTATAGTAAAAAGTTTGGTATATCCTCAGGACTGACTATTGTCTAATATGTCTGGACTTATGGCTTTAGGAAAGGAAGCACAGCTGTTGTATCATGTTACTTTTTTTCCCATCCTCCACCTCCTTCTGGCAGCTGAGACAAACCAGCAAAGAATAGAGCTGCTGCAATTAAGCCTGAATTTGCCTTTCAACAGCCCACTCTTCATGTTGGAAGACTGACCCCTCCACGGCATCTCATCCTCCAACACTGCCGAGTGGGTGAGAAGCATCCCAGTTTATTCTCAGTGCTCTTTCCATCACACAACACGTCTCAGAGGACACAGTTAGAAATTATACATTAATTCGGCACTAAGATAAGTTAAATGCATGAAAGGGTACGTTGAATCTGTCAAATGTCACTGTGATGTGACTTCTTGTTGCCAAGATAACATTTATAATTTATATCAAACACACCAACTCTTTAGCTGACGGGTCATATTAAATGGTAATTGAATAAAACCATATTTTGGTAGCAGATACCAACACACAGACAGATTTATATTCAACGTACAGATATTCCACTAATGTCTGTACATTTTACAGGAATTTTAACTATTTCCCATCAGTGGAAACTTTAATTATGTCTTGTAAAAAACAGTAACAGCATCAGTAACTGTTCGGGTGTTTTTAAATAAGCTAAAATTGTCAGCTGATAGTGTCATGTAGCAGAAGCCCACGCTAACCGTTACGTTTCTGTTTGTTTGTGTCTATGTGTGTGTTCTACGTGTGCGTGTGATCTTTTTTCCAGTGTTGAAGGTTACAGGGCAGTGAAATCAAGCAGCACTGCCAAGTCTTGTCTGTACATATGCAAAGACATGCCTGATCGATTGCATAAGAGTGAAAGAAGAAACCTCTGACCCCCCATAACTGGACAACAAATCCATTCAGTGAGTGCTTACTGTAAAATTATCCCTGTACTTGTCTGTCTATCATGAAGGAAAAAGAAAACTGTTGGCTTTGTGAGATATATTTTATTGTGGTTATCAACAGGATAATTGTTTTGTCTGTCAATTCATAATTGTTGTTTCACACAACAAACTTAAATCCTGTGAGATAACAAGGTGCAACTCAGAGTGAAGATTGCTTCAAATGCATTTAGTGGAAGACAAGAAGAGGTCAGTAGACATTATTTCAGTCCATCAAGCAAAGAGAGTATTTCTGGTTTCATATCTGGTAAAGTATATGATATTCATTTTTAAAAATAATACTTAGTGTCTAGTCAGCCAGAAAGATCACGAACCAAAAAAATAAATACATTTATTTACAATAATGACATGTACAAATTAGTTCTTCCCTCTTACTATACATGCAGGAAGTCCTCAGCCCTGCTCTTGGCTCAAATGGCAGTGGAACCACCATTTGTTTTCTAGAGCAAGCTTATTGTGGTATTTTCAGCACAGGTCAGCAAGATATAAATACAAATGTGTTGAATTTTGCTGAAATGGCAGTCATGTGTATAAGTTATCCCACATGGAGCTTTTAGTTTGAGAAATGTGGAGGGAAGACTAATTCATCTCATCTTGGATAAGTGAAACTGTGGTACACAGTCTGACCTAATATCTTTGTCACATGTCCTATTAAAAATAAAAGAAAGACGGATGCCACTGGAACAGAGAAAAACAATATAAACTGTTATATGACTCAATGGATTCACCAGTAGAACCAAAGTAATATATAAAAAGCATCTATCAAAGGTTTATTTGGAAACATTTGGTCATTTTAAGACGACATGAGCAGGCCAGAGTAAAACTAGGACGCTCGTTGTTTTCCCTCAAAGTTAATTAATGTTTGTTGATTGCCTGCTGGGCTGCTGTTTTTCACATTATTATACTTTAGTTTTACTTTAAAGATATAGATATATAGATATAGATATATACTGTATGTATTCATGGCATACTTTCATGAGATCATGAGCTAAATGTATTGCCTGATATATCTATTATAACATTATGATGACACTATAATCAATCTAAATCTAAGTAAAGCTTGTCAAAACATTTATCTATTTTGCATGAGTGATTACATGACATGAATGTAAGAAACTTGTCCTCTGAATATTTACTGTGGTTAATATAGTCTTTAATGTGTTGGCTGTTGTTGACATCAGAGCGCTTGAAGAGATTTCTCAGTGCTGTATTTCATGTTGTGTTCCAGGGCTTCCCTTTGGCCAATATTTCTTGTTTTTTATTTAGCGTTTTAATTTACACCGATGTGGTGCAGTATTACTCCACACTGTATCTCATGTGCCAGGCATGTGACAGGGTTTAATTTCAGATGACTTTAAGTCTGCTTTTATCGCATGTGGGAGCCTTAGAAAATTGTGTCAGATCTTTGATAACCAATATGTGACGAGTTACAGTTAGATCCTTCTGTTCACATTTTTTTATAACTTACAGAAAGAAAGGGTAAGTACAAAAAGGGCTGGGCTTTTGTGGTGTTTTTCATATTTGTCTGTCTAAATTTTAGATTCACACAGGTCACGATGATGGCAGCAGCACATGTATAAAGATGAAAAGACATCTGTAAAATATAGTGTACAACTGTATTTTTTCTTCCCTCTGAACATATAATGCATCTGGGAAGAATTGACAAATTAATTTCAATTAACCATTTGCTAAACTTCAATTCTCACTAGTAATTGTGCAATCATAGCTTAGCATATCTAACTAGGCATGTAGACATGTTCAGCTCTGAATTTATTCAAATATTCTGTATTGAAAGACTGTGGAGGGTGGTTGGGATTTTTACCCTCTCCAAAATTAAAAAATAGCAAGTGTGTAAGGTAGGAATGGATTAACCAGTGTTTTGTCAACTCTACAAACATTAGCCTGTCTTATTATTATTTTGTGTAGGGTTACATTACAGTTACGTGAAAGCCTTATTTATGACTAACACGTCCACTATGTCCTCACTATGTGGAAACCGGTCCTGGATTCTACCATTAGAGTGTAGGCTAATATTAGCAGCTCTGCCCTGCTGTTTATTGGAGTTGGCTTTGGGTTACACCTCTAGAAACCCAGCCAGTATTACTGAGACAGGGTTGTTAGCCCTGATGCTAAAAGCATTTCATCTTGCAGTTTTAAAACATACAGTACTATTTAGAAATAAGCATAAATCTAACCTTTTGTTTGCTAGTATGTAAGCTAAGCAAAATAAGCTATCTATCTCTGTACCGCAATACAAGAACAACTGATTATTTCCAGGTTTTCTACGTGGATAATGACACCTTTTGCCTGGGACTGTTAACTTTAGCCTTTCATGATGTAGCCAGAAGTGCATACTGTATTAAGGATATTTGTTTAGTTTAAAAAGAGTTCAAACTTTAAAAAGTTAGCTGAAGATGGCCTTTGCAACCGACTCATGAAGCTAATAATAGCTTAAATAGCTTTGACAGTTTGACAACATGGCAAAAGTAATCAAGAGGGCTAAGGTTTCAATTAAATGTAATGCAAATACAGATATTTATTTATATTTATGGGAACACCCACAAAATGTCACATCCATTTGTTAACATGTTGCAGAGTTACTGTGCGGCTTTCTGTACGTCAAATTAACATAAAAATATGTTTATGTGTAGTCTGCACCTACAACATTAATGTTAAGTTTGCTGTATTTAAACTGTTAGACAGGCCATAAATGTTCGATTAATCTTTCTAAGTTAACTAACTCACCATGTTTAGTCTAAATTTTGCTAAGTAATTATCTCTCCTTGCAACTTTTACAACTGCTACCAACATAAACATGGTAATGTAAAAATCTGTATCGCTTTAGCTCCCCTATTCACGTTTTAAATTGTCCATCTCTAAATTTAAAAAGAGGATTTAAGTCGCACACTTCTTCTGCAGCTACAAATCTAAAAAGACTGGACCGCAGGAGGAAAACGTGAGTTGGACCTGTAGTTCTCACCTAAGCTAATGGCCTTCTTTGCCAAATATCAGCAAGGACACCTTGTTGACATTAATATGAGTTAAGAACACCCTCCAACTATGACAAGACACCGACTGTATGTATATTGGAAGTTAAACCACTCAATGTAAACAGCTGTTGGTACTAATTCTCCAGTCAGAATCTAAAGAAGAGGGTACAAGATGTCGTAATTCAAAGAGTGTCAGTCAGACCTCAGATGGTGGAAAACAATAAAGATATGATGTAAATATGGCATAGACTGTATGTTGAATGAATGATCACTCTCCTCATCTCTCCACATAGACCTGTTACTATTTTTAATACCCTCTGTAGATTGGAACCATCAGTGGACACTGAAGTGACATGTTTCGTGTACGTCATGCACTTTTTGCTTTGTGTTGCCACCTCAGCCAAGGGTAGAACTTTTTTCCAATATTAACATTTTTCCTTGTTCTCATCAAGCTGTTTTTATGTACAGATAAAAACAGGTGAATAGAAAACTCATTGCATTGTTTCACTGGCTGAAATATTAAGACATAGATGAGTATTTTTCCCTGTTAGTATGCATAAATGTCATATGATGCACCATTAAGTTTATTTGCCCTTTTTGTGATGGAAATGTTTATAACTCTACCTTGTCATGTGTCTCCCATAGTTACATGCAGTCCATACTATGTATCAGTTGTATATAAGACAACTAATTAAGTCATCAACTGACATTGTATAATATAGAATATTTAAGTTATAGCATTAAGATGAAAATCCACTGTTGATCTACACTTTTTCTTTTATCAAAATGAGTCTGGAGAGTTTTAGTTTCCTAAACGTTATCTGCAAATTGTCAATTTCACTCCACACTCAGTTGCAATTCATATATTTGAGGACTGTGAATCTAAAGATAGTCTCACCGAAACTATGAAACATTTCCCAAAATATTAATACAAAACTATGCTATTGTCATGCACTTTACTACTAGGGGCATCTGCAAATTGATACATGACAGTTTTGTTTAAATTTGTTAAAGCTCAGTAACCATCTCAGGGAAGCAAAACAGTTATTCCAATGAGAAATGTGATAAGTTTCATCCTTGCTTGTATGATAGAGATTAGAAATGTTTCTCCACCTGCAGCAGAAATGTCTTGCAGTAGCCTCATGTCAGAAAGATGACAGTCATAGGTCTCTACGTGTGATGCTTGCATTGCACACAACAAGCAGCAACCAAAGTTCACATCACTGATTCTCTACGAGAGGACTTTTGATCACTTTCAGGAGTCGTCTGCTCATTCAATAGCTCTGGTACACACTTCCAGTCTTTCTCCTGATCTTCCTTGTCCTCCTCCTCATCCCTGCTGATGAAGGCCAGCTCGTTCTCATAGCAGAACGAGTTGGCACCAGATGTTGGGAATTTTCTCTCCTCCATGTCCTTGGCACTGCATCTTGGGGTGGACGGTACTTCAAATGTTTTGTGAAAGTAGGCGTAATCTATCCTGTACTGGCTTTTCTCCTCAAAGATGACGGGCTCAAAGCGGTGACCCCACAAGATCTCTGAGGGCAGGTAAGAGCTGCGTGCTTGCGTCGTCATTGCTGTGGCCTCCACCAACCCTTCAAGTATAATGACTATCTCAAACTCAGATGTTTCAAGATCTTGCTTACTAATACCAAACAGTGGACTTTCTTCATCAATTTCATGTATGACAGTAAGGGGTGCAACCAGAAACAGGCGGTCTGTACCTTTGTCATAGCCTACGTTCATGTCAATCTGATCTAGGGGGATATATTCACCTTCCTCTGTGAAGCGGGGCTTGACGAGCTGAGCTCGCACGTGAGCTTCCACAATGTGGCTCTTTCTTAGATTGGCAACCCTGAACATGAGGCACAGTTTCCCATCACGCAAAGCAATGACTGCATTGTGGCTGAACAGTAGAGTCTCTGCACGCTTTTTGGGCCGTGCCATCTTGGCCATGATAGCACCAATCATGAAGGCATCGATGATGCATCCCATGATGGACTGAAACACCACCATGAAGACAGCAGCCGGACATTCCTCTGTCACACAACGAGCTCCATACCCAATGGTTGTCTGGGTCTCAATAGAGAACAAGAAAGCTGCCACAAAGGTGTTGACCTGCGTGACACAAGGAACAAAGTTGTCGTCCCCTGCAGGATGGTCCATGTCACCGTGTAGGAGGGCAATAACCCAGTACGCCAGGCCGAATGTTAGCCAGGACACCACGAACACCAGGCTGAATAGCAGGAACATGTACCGCCAGCGGATGTCCACACAAGTTGTGAAAATGTCAGACATGTACCGCTGTGACTTCTCATCCATGTTTGAGAAATTGACGTTGCATTGGCCAGCCTTGCTGACAAACCGGCTGTGGTACTTGCGTCTTGTGTGAATCTTGCCATTGCCGAAGCTGCCCACAGCAGGCATGGTACTTAGTCTCAGGCCTTCTTCGTCGCAGGACAGGAAGTTGTGTTGGTGGGCCCTTCCCACATTCATGCCTCGGTGGGGCACAGCCACGTGGGTTCAAACAATCAGCCCGGTTCATACAAAACTGACCAGGCTCACGGAAAGTGTACTGCTCCGTCCAAAGCTAAAAGGTGAGGCACAAATGTAGTTTCCTGTAAAGAAATGACAGATACGATATTAGTATACAACATTATTGGTTATTGTATGATATCAGTTAAGAATTTAAGGATATCACATATCTCTCTATCTATTTGTTGCAGCACTTTGTTGACTACATTTACTTTTTACCACTTAAGGACATACTTCTTCTACTCATGATCATTATGTACTTAAAATATCTGGACTCCTCTCAGGACTCACTCACTGTCAACTATATAGGACCTGCTGTTTAATAATAGCAGCTGGTTTACAAAGCTGTGCCAAAGCATGTTGTAATTTTACTTAATCATTTTAGCCTGTTGCTTTGTAACACATTTTTTGGATCGTTTTTCTTCTCAAAATGTTATTTACAAAAATCTGTGTTTTAAAGCAATTTAGGACAAACCTGGTAGATGATTTTCAAACTGCAGACTATGTTGAAAACTTGGTTTCAGGGCACGATATTTAACCTTGCTTTAAAGGATTCCAGTTAACCTAGTACATTTCATTCGTATTGTATTCTTACATAGCCTACATTTGATTTTCTGTCCTACCTCCGTTCTCCCCTGGTCTGTTGAAAATACTCTGGTATATACAATACATGTTTCTCTGATCAACAAGGTACAGAAATAGCCAGCTAATCCAATGCCCTGCCATTTTATGTGACGTATCTTCTGTTTCCTCCAGCTGGCACAGCTATTAGAGTCACTGGAGTACTGTGATGAGGCTGTGTGATTCCCCCGTGAGGTTGAACTGGAAAATAATATGGGCTGAAAAAGACGGGGTAGAAAATGGGTATCATAGAAAACACAGCCTCAAATATAAATGGTTTACAGGCACATAATGGAAAACATATTTTAGGAACTGGTCAGTCCCAGTTGTAGCCTTTGTGCACTTTGTGCTGTCTGCTGGTGGTGTTAAAAGCTGTTAACATGTTAACGTTGTGTACAACTGTTTTTTTTTGTTTGTTTGTTTGTTTTTAAATCCCTGTTTGTCTTGGGTTAAAGAGTCTTCACAAATTACATATATGAACGTCTTTACATATATACTTTTTTTCTGTACAGTAAAATTCACTGTAGATGTGATTACAGATTTTGGGAACGATCCAGCCACCCTGCTGTAAATTCAATCAGAATCCTTCACACAGAAACATGTTACTCTAAGCAAGACAACTGTGATCCCAGCATGTATTGTCTGAAACAAGCTCATAGTGCTTAAGAAGACAAATTGTCTATTAATGTCGTGGTCTAGACAACACAACATTGTGGTAAACAAGAGCCTACAGCCAGGCTAGCGGCTCTGGGAGGCTCAGTGGTGCTTTGAGATAAATCCTAATTTCAACATGCTTTAGTAATATGTTTACAATAACAATGCTAACATGTTTAAGAGGTATCATATTTATTCACACCTTAGTTCAACATCTGCTAATTAGCACTAAATTCAAAGTACAGCTGACAGATGTTTTATTAGTTTTATTGATATTTGACCTAATGATTGATGAAAAGTTATAAAACTGACCTTGTTCACTCAAAAGCACAAAAGGTTTTAACATTATGCTAGAGCAAAGGTCAAGGATCACCAAAGACATTTGGTGCATCCTCTGGGAACCACAAATGTCTGTACAAAATGTCATGGCTATAGAGATATATAGAGATATTTCAGTCTGGACCAACACATAGTCATTATAGTGCCCTGCCACATGCATGGCTAAAAATCAAATTTCATAAACCTGCATTTAGGACCAAGAACATTTAAAAAATATCCTGCAGATAATTTAGATATAATAGAATACAGAATAAGACGCTGCATCTTTTAGAAATTATTATCATGAGTCATTAGGATTAGTCTTTTGGGATGTCTGAGAACTCTATAGGATTACAAGCCTGGCTGGTTGTTGCACTCACCTCAGTAAAACATGGTAGATGATTACTGTTTGTTTTATTTCTTCATGATGCACTCAAACACCAGATAATTTACCTCAGTACTTGTACAGTGTGCAGTTATAAAGCAACTGGGGTTTTATCTTTAGCAAAACTTCCAAATGGGGTCACTAAGCCTGCTGTGCAGGTGTCCCCACCAGGGATACTCTATAGCTAGAGAGACATTAATATCCCGTGTATACAACAGAACAGGTGTGTGACAAACAGCAGCTATCTGCACAGAATTAAATTCAGATATGACAATAACAACAAATCTGACTCTTTTTTTGCCTGTCATTGACTGGTGGTGTCTTTTATGCAGCAGTTGCTGCTTCTCAATGCTCTAGTTGCTAGGAAGCAGGATGTTGAGTGTCCAAAGGATATTAATATCTAATATTCTATGCGACTGCTCCTCAGCTCTCACAGGAGCCACACTCTGCCTGCTGGGCTGTGATCTAAGTGCCGGAGCAGCGATTAGTTTATTTCTCTGCTGATATTCACAATAGGAACTCAGTTTTCACTAAAAATAGATTAAACTACGACAGACAGTCCACATTAAGGGAATCTAGAGCAGGGCTACAGTGTTATAGCTTATATCTTTTCTGTCTAAAATCATAAGTGGCTTACCTTGTGAGCAATATTTATGTTCCAGATAAATGTTGATTTCCAACTTTCCTTTTCTTCCAGATATCCAGGTCTTTTAGCCAAACTGCTGCATGTTTCTCCTCAGGCGTCCTTCAACTCTTCTATTACGGGTAGAACCACTCTATCCTCCTGAGGCAGAAAAGTAAATGGTCACAGAGTACCATCATGTCCATGCCTCCTAGTTTTATCGCGTCTCTTTCTCCGCTCAATGAGGACAGCATTACATTCACTCCCACTGTCAAGTCCTCCAAAATTGGTGCTTGATTGATATCCAGTCGATCAGAAACAAACCAAAAACATAGAAAATGACTTGTGGAGCACTGAAGTCATAATTTTGAACCTCAAAATGACTTGATCACGGCCTGTGGGGTCCAATCCAATCATAAAAATCAATCCCTCACATGAATTATGTCATGTCAGTCAGACAGTTGTCATGGACAGTCAACAGCCTCACACTTTCTTAGTAGATCTGCTATCTGATCTTATTCTGTTGCAGATCCCACTCTGTATCCCACATCCAGTGAACTATTGCTCACTGCTCAGCTCTCGTCCTCCCCCTCCCTTTCATGGTGTCACTGTAGATACTTGGCATTTGGAGACTACATGCTCTTCCCCTTACCAAGTATTGCACTAGTACTGGTCAGCAATATTTAGAGTTGAAAGAACTAACAGCTACACATGAACGATGTGTACGAGAGTCCATATAGTTAAATGCTGGTTAACCTGATTTCTTCGCTATTTTTCTAGTAAGTACTTCTTATCCTGGCACATTGGGTGTATTGTTGGTCCAGATGTAAAATCTACTGAATTACGCACTTATGTAATAAAATAGGGAAAAATTAAGAGGTCATTTACACCTATAATTCATGGGCATACTCTGTAATATTGTCTTTAGTTTCCAACTTAAACCAAACAGATTACAGAGTGGGTGGTGAGATCTCCATTTTTACTCATTCAGAACGCAAGGCAGCTAATGTTGAAGAAGCTCAACTAGAAAAGCACACGTGGGCAGTGTCTTACTGCACGTCACTTCTTTGTCTTAATGTCTGTGCATGCATGAATGAAGGAGGAAATCAAGAGTCTACATTCAAGCTAGCAGCTCTGTGAGAGAATACTTAGGGACAAATGGATATAGGATACATCATCTGACAACCATGAATGCATGTACAAAAGATGATGTTGAGATATTTCACAGAAAAAGTGAAAATGTTTGAGGAAGAGTGAAAGGATCACCAAAGTAGCAGTATGATTCATCCTCTGGGGACCATGAATGTATGACAAATCATGGCAATACATCTAAAAGTTGTTGAGATATTTCAGTTTGGACTAAAATGGTGGACCAACGTAGAGAGAGTTTACATTGTCACTCTTTCTGTGCAATCACAATTTATTTCCAAACACCTCAGATTAAAACAATATGCTCTATGCAGTCTGCAAGCTACAACACATCTAATGTTGGTTTTTAACAACCCAATGGCAGACTGCCTTACCCAGGAGTGTGTAATTCTTTCGTGAGCTTCACGGGACACAAACAGGATCTCTAGTTCCAGTACTGGTCTGACCCAGATTCACTCGAGAGGCCATCAAAGAGCAGACAGATGGGTGGAAACACCTTTCACCCGTCTGTCTGCTCTGCTGACACTGTAATATGACAGCCATGGATGGCAGTCTCAGTATCAGTTTTCTGATTATAACAGGAAAACATATTTGACCTTCATGAGTGTTAGTACTGTTGAATGGAGGACAAACATTCCCTTAATATACAAGATATGACAATGCATATAAGATTTGACATTTTTTAAGGAATGTAAATGTATGTGTGTTAATTTAAGGTGCCTGTAGGGATGTTTTGTTTTAAAGGAAAAGATATTACAGTACATATATTTCATCTGAATCTTATTTGTTAGGAATGACTTTTGAGTGCTATTTAACAGCTAACAGCTGTTATGAAACTCTTTTGAAGCATTTATTGAGTAAAATCTTCAGCAGAAAATGTACAGAATGTAACATTTGGTAGGCTATAACTTTAATTATAATTTAATTATTTTTCGACTGCACATTTTATACCTTAAAGTTGCTTTGTGTGTGTGTGTGTGTGTGTGTGTGTGTGTGTGTGTGTGTGTGTGCTGCTGTGTTTTGAAGCTGTACATGCACACTATGTTACTGTTACTATGATGACAGGCCTGTAAATAGGTTATGGGTTCATTTAGGAGATGGCAGACCGATGTGAAGTGTGCTATAGGGACAGAGAGGTCTCAGAGCCCAGTCGATACCTTGTACCAAGCGAGTTATTTAAAGGCCGTCTCACTGCAGCAGGACAAGTGGGACAAGCTCGACCACACTCATTCAAGACGCAAGCTGCAGCGTCTGATCACACTTTGATCACGTTTCAGATAATCAGCTCACACCCTTCTGATTCATTTCAAGCTTTATGTCATGTTGTGGTTATCCATGTGTGGTACAGAAGATACCAGTCAGAGCACAGGATGTTTACTCAAAGCTCAGTCAGACATGAGCGTAACTGGTTCTGGCAGGACACTCAGGATCAGGAGCACGGCAGGTACTCCAATTATACAACTGTGTAACCGTCTGTTTAGTTCAGTCTCACCAGCACTCCTGCTGTTCTTGCTCACTTGCTGTGTTTCTGCACTTCCTGCTCATTGTTCTATTATCTATAGCTGTATACAATATCTTCACCGTGGCCTGTAATTACTGGTGGGAGTAAAATCAATCACACAGGTAATTGTCCCATTAATCTGCTGTTAACTTTTGTGTCACATCCTATTACTACATGCATAGCTTACTTAACTACATATATGATAGTTTTACACTGTGTTTGTGTCAATCATTCACCATTTATGCCTTTTATAGTCAGTAGTTTTAGAAAATAGGAGTTTCTTATTAGTGTCCACATTTTTGTGCTCTTTACTGGTAGATATGACAGCAGTGAGGATCATAAAGAAATTAAAAATAACATGAAGCCAGCTTAAAAAATAAAAAAATAAATATTGCATAATTAACCTGAAACATCACTTGCAGCTTCCTAACAATAGAAAACAACATGCAGAACAACTTCAGTAAGGCATTGACAGTATAAAGGAGTAAGGTAGTCTGTGCCAGCTCAGATGCAAATGTGTGAAAACAAAACAAAATCTATTTTATCACACTAACAAAGTTAATTAAGTACATGGCTGCTCTGACATTTGCCAACACATTGCATACAAGTTTCAGCTGACATTAGCATTAGCGCTAAACATTCTAGCTCCATAATAACAAAGGGCAGAAATATCTGGTAAACAACATACATCATCCTGAGATATCATGTCAATGAGTGATGAATGATACCGATGTCAGTGAGTTAATAACCTGGTAATATCAAGGAGACTAGTTGTAATGTTGGTCTTCTAACTAACTATACTAACTCATAACTACGAATCAAGGTAATCAGGTTATTCCACTGAAACTACATTTTCAGGTAAGTATTTCCTCCTTATTATAAGCACTTTACTCTATTATTACACCAACGTTTGTTACCTCCAGTAATGGATTTTACACCAATATTTCTACCATATCCTAATATTTCTTTCTCACCTTATCTACCTGATAAATGTGAGGAGATTTGGCTGTTGTTAGCCCATTATTACTGTTTTGCCGTATTCCTACTTGAGATATGTAGGTACACATTATTACCCCCTTGATCTGCCCCTATTATTGCAAACTGCATATGTGGAGTGGTGAGAATGGAAAGCTTTATAGGTGTAGCAACAGTAACTGAGTGGGGTTGGGTTGGGTAAAGGTCAGCAAGAAGATTTACTGTATCATACAACCACACACACAGGACTTATGCAAATGTAGAATTATGGGTTCAATGTCTTGCTTAAGGACATTTTAGCAGTGTCCAGGAGGAGAAACAGGCACCAGCTATGATGCTCCTACGAACTGGACTACTGTTGCACGAGAATTGTATTACACAGGTGTTACCCTGTTGTAATCTAATGCTACTCCATTAGATTACAATCACCCCATGATTGATTTTTTTTCTACTTCTTTGTATGAAAATGTGTTTAAAATAACAACTAAAAGTGTAATTCTGTCGAACTCTCCTTAAATACCTGAAACAGCATGTCTGCAGGCCTGTGTAACAAAGCTAGTGATCACAAGGAAGAGACAGAACGAACACGAATGTTCGAGATGCTGTAGAGAGTCTCTGTTGGCAGCCAGCACCGACAAAAAAAACCTGAGTGGGGGAAGAGAGGCGTTGTGCACCCACCCAAGAAAGAAATGCTGCATATACAAAAGAAACAGGACATTTTTAGGGATCTGTTCACTAACCTCATTGCTCCAGTTATGCTCATGGGGAGCAGCCTAATCAACATCCTGCCTCTTAATAATAAAGTGCTCTCACCTTATGAAATAACACAAGGAGACCACGTTAGCACAAAAAGGACTGGAGGTGGAATTTCTTACTATGAGGTGACATCTGCATTCAATCAAAAACCTTTAATTAGAACCTTTCTGTTACCTCATACAGGTGGATAGTGATGTTATTTACCTCACTTAAGGTAAGAGTGTGTGGGGCTATTTTCTGACCACATGCAATGTTTAGCTCTGCATATAAAATGTTTAACATCATTGAAAAGTCTCAGTCTGTTCTTTTATCATTCATTTCTAGCTGACTGCTGCAGAAAAACAAATAATTCATATATAAGATCTCCAGAGTCATTAAAAGTTGCACGTCCATATCCGATACATCTTCACATCTTTTTTTTTACCCAAACAAACGTTGATTATTTGTTTCTGACACGTTTTACTAACAGCACCTACAAGCGTCAACAGTGTGCTTCCCCAAATACCAATCAGCCTCATCGTCCTCCATGCTGAGGCTGGTGAGGCCAAACCTACGGTGGTGCCAAATTTATATTTAACTCAGGTGAACAATGTAGGATTTATCCATTGTCATGGAAACGCTGACAATTTTGAGTTTGAGCAAATAAATTGCATATAGGTCACACGCCTCTGGACCTCGTTTTTTTAAACTCTGTGATCCAAATTACACTGAAACCATGAGCTGTGTCACATGTGAGAGGAAAAATAGGCAGAGTGTGGTCCTGTCAGCTGCAGTGTAAACACAACTGAAATGTATGATTGTGGGGAAGCAGGCAGTACTTACTGATCAGCGCTGCAGCCTCTTTGCTGGTTACAGTAATTGATCTTTGCATGACTAAATGGGCCACTTATTTTTGCAGCCTGAGCAGGTGCACCTGTGTGCTGGTGTTTCTACATCAGCCGCTGATCAGTCATGAGCGCTGGGAATGCGTTTGTGGGGCAGCTCGACTCAGAACAGACCCTGCAGGTGCACTACTCCACACACACACACACGCACACACACACACACACACACACACACACACATATATACACACACGCATACTGTATATATAGACACTACACACACACACACACACACACACACACACACATTAGAAACAAACTGAGAGAAGTTCATATTTGAGATATACTGTGTATGAGAATCACTTTCTTTATTCTGAACATGTTACAATCATAAATGTCACATAAGTCGAAACTATGTGAAAGAAATAATGAACTTATTAAAATAAAATGAATGCAGCACATGAGAGAGATATCGGTTTCAATATAATTACAATTTGGTTAAATTCAGTGTGTTTATCCATTAAGGTATCAAGATTAAGAAGACATGAAAAAATATGTTACAAAGGAAATTATCAGCTTGAAGGGACAGAATTAATGCAACACCAGGAAGACTGACTTTATCGTAGGTGCAATTTTTTTATTCATTATTTTTAAGTACATTAGAAACTCAAATATCAAGAGAGCTACATACTGATACCACTACACAACAGAAATAACAGCCGGGTCTAAAACGGTCTAAAACTAAAATAGATTTAATTTCCAATAATATAAAACATAGAAAAGAAACTTTCAGAGAAACTTTGCAGCATTCACCTGGAGTTGAAATCTTCAGAGCTAGCAAAGCTAAAAGAAATGGACCTTAAGTTAAGATTATTTTGTCAAACTGTTATTTCCCAGGTCAAGAATGAGCTTGGTCATCTGATGGGTGACACAGTATGAACTCCACTTGCCCAGTCCAGGTTTTACACTCCTCAGGTCTTGTAGGGTGAAAAATCTTACCTGTCTGTTGCAAAAAAAAAAAAACATGTTGACTTTTAGAAAACAAGTGCAGAAAAGGTGTCACAGCCAGACAGAAATGCTCATAGGTGCAGAATTATATCCACGGTGGATGACATTAGGAATCAGCAATACTCTTTCAAAGTGTCGGCTCACATGACACGTACGTTTCGCATGCCGGAGTCACAAGGAAAAAATGAGTGTTGGGTTTTAATGAGGTGTGATGTTCCTCTTTAGGAATACGACTCCCAACAAACAGCAACATCAAGATTGGGTATTCTGCAAGAATGATGTGATACTAATGTGATTGGAAATGTACACAGAAATCAGACCGCCAGAAATGATGACATTTACTGTTATTTGCTGTAATGTATCTCTGAGTAATGTCAGGTATGGTACTTAAATGTCAACAGGTGGTTGAGTAATGGTTGTAAATTAAACAGTATTTCAGAAGAGATTACAAGATGTTTGGGATCTTTCTGCTCTGAAACCGGGGACCTCTCTGAGTTTTCTGTATCTGTGTGACAGCTGGTCTGATGTTGGAGACTCTGTTGAAGTATGTTATCACTTGCAGGCTCTGTGCAGTCTTGATGCTCCACTAATGAGGCACAGTGTGTGTGTCCCACGTGAGAGACATCAGTGTTTTCCTGCACCAGCCTTCCTCATTAGCTGCCGGGGCTCCTGGGAGCTCAGATTCATACTGTGTCATACACTGTCACTGCATGTTGAGGCTGCACAGCGAGAGAGGTCTTGGTTTCTGTTTTTGGGTGACCATACAGCCAGGTCTCACACTGTACGGTTATCATGTTACCAACACATATCAACACTTTACTGTATGTGGCAGCAAGACAGTTTTACGCTTGGACGTCATAAGTTTGGCATGATCTCCGAAAACGTAATCAGGCTATTAATGACACATTACATACTAAATTTAGGACTTTTGGCAAATCTTGACACTGTTTTTTAGTTTTAGTCGCCTATAACTTTTCAACTCATTAGGAAAGACTTTCTCCCATGATGAGGTGTAGATGTGTAGATGTGAGAAACAAGTACTGGCTAACTCTGAGACAATAAGACTGTCTATCCTTACAGCATGCTGCTGATCATAAGCCATGAATGTTCCATTTACATTTACAACAGGTTGTGCGGATGTTAGATTTCAGCATAACAGTTATTTACTTTCTCACAATCAGATATTGTGAAACAATGTGTTTTGTTTAAGATGCAAATACTTTATTGTCTTTCTTTACATAACTGAATGATGCCAGAGTACAAAATCCTCATACAATCATAATACTTCCATATATTAAATAAATATTCTTGCACTTGCAAATAATTTTGGTCATAAAATGTCTGAATCTCTGCAGCAGCAGAGCAGATTTTAAACTAAATCTAAAAGCAGATACAGGTGTACCGACATCATGTCTGTTGCCTCTGCTGGGAGAGTAAATGTTGTATTCTGCTACATCTAGTGGTACAATATGTTAATCACAGTTTTTATACAACTGATGCAACTGAGTTATCTTTTAATAAAAACACAGGCAGTGTTAATAAGTTACACTGTGCATTGTACTGAATATATAAATATTGTTTCTTTGAGATTACTCTGTGATATTTTATAGTAAAAGTTTAGAAATGTTGATCTAGAAAAGCCGCTGTTTGTTGCTCCCTCTGGTGGTTTTCTGATCAGGATGACTCAAACAGCTTCATTCTTTCTTGGACTGAAAGGCCTTCTTTTAAACTCTGCAAACAAAACACACGTAAAATAAAGGAAAATAAGAGATTAAATGAAGTGAAGGGTGAAGTTCTTAATCTCTAGTTAGTACGACTGGACTCAAACACTTTAAAACATTTTCCATTTATGAACTGAGTTCCTTTTGATACAGGAACAAACTTTACCTTTGATCTCACTCCTCTGAGGGATGATTTCTCTGTTTTCTTCAGAAAAGCAGCATTATTTGTGTTTGTCACCGTGTCCTCTGAGAAAAAAAGAGGAAGCACAGAGATGGAAGAATTATTCACTTACTTCATGAGGAGATTGACAGAGGTGCAGTGCAGGTAAGGTTTTCTACAAAGCTAAGCTAATCAGCTGCTGGATGTTGCTTCGTATTGACTGTACAGACATGAGAATGGTATCAATCACTGAACCTTGATAACCTTTGCGAATAAGTATATTTCAAACTGCTCCTTTAAGGTTGATCTAAACATGAATTTAGTCAACAAAGTGCCGACAAAAGATGTCAGGCTTCACATTAAAAGCAGCACTATACAAAAACCAACTAAAGAAATGTTAAGCACTTCAATGTGTGTGAGGTCTCACACAACCTCCATTTTATAATGTACACAAAGCAGAAAGTGTCTCACTGGAGCTCTGTCCTGAAGCTCCTCTGCTTGGAGACCAAGTGGCAAACTTGAAATCTTCATAGAGTTTGTTGACACCATGACGGGGTTCATCCTGGATGTTTCCGTAGAGAGCTTTGAGCTTGTTCTGGGCATATATTTTGTCCTGTTACACGCACACAGACACACAGTTCAGTGTGAAATCACAGATCATGTTTTAGTTTTGGAAGATGCCCAGAAGTTTAAAGAGATTTCAGTACCATTCGAGCAATCTTCAAGTCTTCTCTGAGAGAAAGAGCTTCCTGTCTGAGAAACTGCATTTCTGCCTCCCTCGCTCGCAGAATCACCTGTAACGTAAAGTACAAGTGATGTACAAGTACATCCACACAGTATCGTGAAGTACTTATTATGGTTACACACATACTTTATATATTAGACAGAGACTTTAAGGAGAGTGTGGTGCAAAGACACTTACCTCCATCTCATAGAAGTCATTTACTTGAGGGGCAACATGTTTTCCATTTAGAGAGAAATGCAGCTCAGACATTTCATCTGTCTCCCTCTTAAAGGACGACAGGGGACAGAGAGACAAGTTACACTGATATGCAGCCGTACATTGTTCACGTCATCAACATGTTGAGTTTATACAGATGAAGAATACTCAGCTGTTGAGTCTGAAGCCCCTTTGTTAAAAGAAAATATTTATACCTGCTTCTTTTTGAGCTCCTGGTTTTCTTTTTGGTACTGCATCAAGGATTTCCTCTCTTCCTGTAGCTCATTGTTCAGGTGAGAGTTTTCCAGGCATTTCTGAGTGTGCTGAACCGACAACGCCTCAAGCTCCTTCTGCAGTAACTGCATCTCCTTCCTGCAGCAGCAAAGCAGAAGCACAGCTTATGTTGTACAGTGAAGTAAGTGAAGAAACGTTACTATGTGATAGATATTTGTTAGAATACCAATAATAACAAGTAAAGAAGCAATTATGAGATAAAAATAGATAGATAGTGACATGTGACATGTAATGTGAGTGTGAACGTGTTAGTCCTGTGATAAACTGGTGACCTGTCCATGAATAATGGATGGATTAGACACACATCTGTGTCTATGTCACTCTCTCAGTATCAGCCCTGTGGACGGCGGTCAGTGACACAGGTCATGACCTCAGCTGTCACACCTGCAGCTAATTGTCTTGTTAGTTAATTAGTTAGAGAGATATGCTGACAACGCTTTGTCTAAACATTAACTTCACTATCAATCCTCATTTGAACACTCACTCATGTTGGACGTGCAGTTGTTCAATGTCAGCATTCTCCTTGATGTGATGAGACAGTCGACTTTTCTCCAGCTCCTGTTTATGGGCTCTCCTCATTGCTACAATCGCTGCAGAAAGACACGACAACTTGTGTAACTGTTTGCCAGTTCAACCAGTCAGACCCTATGTTATTACAGGAATGTACTTTATGTGTCACAGCTAAACTAGAGCCCATTGTTATTTATATATCTCTATACATGATCTGATCTTCTTTACCTGCCATTGTGGCGGCTGTCTCGTTCTGCAGCTGCTGGTCTTTCTCCTTCAGAAGTGCTGCCACCTCCTTCTGATGCTGCTGCTGTAGATCACCTATCAGCTGCCGGTGCATTTCCTCCATAGCAAAGAAATCTTCATCACAGGATGCCTGAAATTTAGAAGAAAAGATAGGATAAGATAAGTAGAGAGAATCTATAGTTTTAGATAGTGGTTGTGTGTGCTAGCTCGTTATCTGATGGCAAACTCATAGAAAACTCTTTTAGCAGTGATAAACACTTCATATGTTTTGAAAGGTTGTAAGAAAACAGACAAACTGTACTATGTTCTTCACTGTTTTGTCTTAAGGAACAGTTCTCTTCCCACTCCAATCAATCTTGAACAGCTTAATAACGAAATCAAATGGAATTTAAGATTTACAGAACAAAGTTCATCTGTAAAAAAAGCTCCAAATGAGTAGAAGATACAGTAAGAGACGAAATCTTCCCTGAGTTTTGACTTTTCTTGACTATTAGTGGGACAAATAAAGGTAAAGTGTCTGATGAAGAAATAAAGTTTTTGTTACCTTAAGTTTTTCTAGGTCTTTCTGATGAGCCTCCCTCGTGGTTGCTGCATCACTTCCCACCATCTGGTTCCTGAGCTCCTCTTTTGTTTTTCTTTCCATCACAGTCTGGTCTGGTAGGAAGGAGGTACTCCCAGTGAAAGCAGGTGTGTCTGCACAGGTTTTAAACTGTTTCTCTTTGGAAACACACGACTTGGTGTAGTAACCATGCAAGTGTTTCATCTCCTCTTCATGGATCTGTTGTAGTTCCCTAATCTTCTCTTGAAACTCTGTTTCTAGTTTTTTCATCCGTTCCTCATGATAGTCCTGGGTTTTCCGGATGTCTTCAAGGAGTCTCTGGTTGCCAGCCTCTAGGGATGTTATCTTCTGCTCAGCACACTCTAGTTCATCTCTTAATACACTGTTGTCCTCCTGAAGCTGACATAAGGCATGATTAAAAGCCTCCTGCTCATCTTTTAATGTCATATCCTGCTGTTTGCACAAAGCTTGCAGTTTGTCCTGTAACACTTCACTTTGCTGCAGCTCCTGCTCTAAATCCAGTTGCAGCCTGACGGACAAATAAATCAACTTTGCCTGCTCCTGCATCCAGTTTAAGTCGGCTGCAGACGCACTTTCCCAGTTATCCTTCTCACTCCACTCTACTCCATTGTCATCAGAAATCTCCTTGCAGAGATGGTGTAAGCATCTCGCACGTCTTTGCAGCCGGGTTATAACTCTCTCTAACCACTCTGGTTTTCCCTCTGCCTCTTTGACACCGGGTTCATTCTTTTCAACTGGTTTTGTAGCTCCTTCTAAACCTCTGCTCTCCTCATAAGGATCTAACTCTGGTGGATTGATATCTGCCAGACGTTTCCTTTGATGCTCCACTTCTTTATTAATTCCTTGAGTCACACTCTCGTATTGCTGCTGAAACTTTAAGGAAGCATAAATGAGCTCTGCTTCAGTACAGACTTTACAGATTTCCCTTTCACTGTTGTCACATTCTTCTCTTTTTTCTGCTTTTAGGGCTATTCTTTGGGAGATTATGCTTTTGTATCTGTGTGCTGCATCCCCCTCATCCACTCTTGGTACTAAGGATAGTTGTGCAATGCCATGTTGGCTCTGAAGGACGGACACCATTTTTTCTACTACAAATAGTTCCCTCATTACACACCTCCCAACACTTTCCATGTCATCCTCTGAGGGTAATGTATTAGTGACTTTACTTTTAGCACTAACGTTGCTCTCAGCTCCAGCTAATCTCTCATCATTGAGGATCTTGTTCTCTCCTTTGCAGGCGTTATGTGACTCATGCTGTTGTCTCTCTGCGTCTTTCTCTCCTTGCTGAAGGCAGGCGGCAACAGTGGCTAGTTGCTTCTCAAAGTCTGTAATACTAATCGGGGTGGTCTGAAGCCTCTCTCTGCAGGCTTGTATGATGTTCAGTGCAACCCGAAACCTACCAACGAACATCCTGCAGCGGATTTCTGTCTCCTGGGCAAAGCGCTGGCTCTGCTTGGCCTGACTGTGAAGAAGCAGACTGAGGTGCTGAGCGGTGGCTCGGCTCCGAGTGATCTGAGAGCAAAGGTGGGGATCCTGGCAGGTGATGTGACTTTGGTGTTCCTCCAGTCTTTGCATAATGTCCCTTAACTTCTCCTCTGTTACATAAAGTTTGGTTTCAAGCATGTGGATCACAGACAGAAACCTTTCTGGGTCATCTCCTGCAGCGACCATGCTGTGATATGATGAGTCAATCGAGTGAGAATGGCTGCTTGTAGGTTCAACGGCATTTGAGCTCTTAAATAACTGACCACTGTCTGTTGCTTTTGACCCGCTGACATCGACAGTGAGAAGACCACTTGTCTGTTGTTGCCTCTCATTTTGCTGAGCAGGCTCTGAGGATTCATCCTCCAGCCGAGAAGAGGCACAGGTGCAAACTTTCAACACTTCATTCAGCTTCACTTCTGTCTCCTCCAGGCTGTTCCCTAAGACCTCCATCTTCAGCAAAACCTCACTCAGCTCTTGCTCCTTCCTGTCCAGGAGTCTCTCGTAGCCTTCTCGGATGTCCTGTGTTTCACACTCCTTTTGCTGCACCTTCCCTAAGGCGAGCTGCAGTTCCTCGCACACTCTCTCGTACGAGTGCTCCAGATTGTAGTAGTGTGTCTCATCTGTTTTCAAGCGGCTTTGCAGCCTGCTCACCTCTCCATCTGCCTCAAACAACTGATTCTGCAGCTCTTGACAGCGCCGGTCGAGCTGCTCTCTGTCCTCTTGAAGTTTCTTCACAGCAGATACTGTACATGCTAGCTCCTCTTGAAGCTGTTGTTGAGCCTCCTCGATTTCCCTGGTCCAGGTTTGAGTCTTATTCAAGCTCCCCACCTGCTCTTCAGCCCTGTCCAGTCTCTCCTGAAGATCTTGCGCGTGTTGTTCTGCCTGTGCCAGGCTAGCAGCAAAGCTCCTCCGCTCTCTGTCCTGACTTGCTTGAAGAAGCATGAGGTGCTTCTCCAGGCGAACGTCCTTGTCAGCCTGTGCTTTTTCATTAGCATGAAGTTGAGTTGTCACCTCTTGGAGGTTTTTCTGCAAGCGATCAGCCTCCTGCTGGAGAAGGTGGAAACTCTGCAGCTCCTGCTGCAGCTGTGTAAAGCAGGACTCGGCCTCCTTCCTCTGCTTCTCACTGACGCTCAACTGAGACTGCAGGGACGCCACACAACGCTCCCACTCCACCTGCAGCTCATGAAAACGCCGGCGATCTTGCTCCAGATGGGCTTGTGCAAATGCTGTGGCATCACCTGTGACCAGTAACTGAGCTTGTTGAGCCAAGAGATCTACTCTTCGCCGTAGTTCAGCTTCTCTGGCTTCCTCCTGAATCCTCTTTTGAGCCTCTAGCTCAGAGCGGAGGTCATGGTTAATCTTCTGCAGTTGCTGTAGAGCCAATGCTTGTTCTGAAGACGAGTCTGAAAAAATATCACTCTATAGAACAATATAGAGCTTTAATTAAAGACAAACTGAGGACTCCATAAGTAAATCTGAAGGCAAAACTGAATTCTCTTACAACTTATCTTGCCTTTTAATGATAGAGCAATGTGCATTTTCACAAAATGGTAGAGGGCATCACCTTTAAAACTGAATAAATTAGTGAATATTTATGTTTGAGTGCCATCTGTGTTATACCTGTGCATGAACACTTTCATTTGAACGCCTCTCTCGCTCTCGTTGTAGCTCATCGTGCAGATTTCTGTTTAACTGCTGGAGTCGAGACAATTCCTTCTGTGTTTGTTCCAGCTGTAGAGAAAACAGTTATTCATGTTTTTATGGATGCAGGTGATCAAACTCATAAACACATTTATGCACTTCTAATATAACATTCCTTAGAAAATGGGGTTGTTTTATATTTCCTGTTTGTGACAATGGATTAGTTTGACATGGCAGAAGAAAATTAACCTCACACATGATCTCACCTCTTTGACAAGTTGCCCAGTTTGTCGCTCACAGGACTGTTTTTCCGTCGCTTTCGTGCACTCATAGCTGGTGTTTTTTGTTACTCGTTGTTCTTCACTTGCTTTAATTTGCTGCTCTGTTTCACTCTGCATGTTTGGATGTTCATCACAGCACTCTTCATTTGACTGCATTGTTGTGGAAGTCAAGCTGTCACTTCCAGCTCCTTCAACGCACGACAATGCATCTGTCACACCTGGTGCACAAAGTTATACACAGAAATAAATTTGTCACAATGTGATATGTACACATGAAGAATAACTAGGTTGAGTGGTAGAGCAGGTTGTCTATTAATCGAAGGGATTCTAGTCTGAATTCTGATTAAGATTATTTTTGTTTGCCAGCCGTTGCTACTGTGAGTCATTTGACCGTTTTTTAAGATTTTCTTTATACAGTGTTATGTAACAATATGTAGGTATGTATGAGTCTCATTGTGACTGTTCTCTGGTGGATCACATTTAAATTCAAATGATTCAAATATGATTTAATTTGTCTGTGTGGCTCCAACAAGAAACTTACACTGTAGATATGAAGTGCCTTCATCCTCCTCCACCTGCCGTGTAGGACTGATGGGAGACAGAGCAGAGGGTGAGATGGGGGTGGACAGATGAGAGGAGGAGGAGATCATAGACAATGCCGAGCTTCCATCAGCAGATCTCTGCTCTCTCTCTGTCTGCAGTTCATTCTGCTGTGGATGTGTTTCTTCTGCACAGTCACTGGTTTTGTGCTCTTGCTGAAAACTATTTGGGTGTTCAGCTCTCTCCTCAGCTGACTGCGAGTCTGGTTGCTGTGATTCCTGATGAGTCGCCTGCTCTGGGAGGGAGCTGTGAGGAAAGAAACTTCTTTAGACTATACTACTCAAAGGGTAATGTCCTATCCACTAACAAGCATAAAATGCTCAATAAAACCTAAAGGCAGATTAATACATTGTATCTACAAATCTGACAGCAATCATGCAGAACTTAAAATACAACAACTCTATTTACCACGTGACGTCAGGGGTAAGACTTGGCCTCACATTCTTCAACACTGCTTGGACCCAGTTATGCTTCATCCCAGAGGTCATAGCACAGAGTGTGTAGACTCCATCTCTGGTCTGTGGAAAGAAAATTACTATTGATTACACAGCTCAAAGAGAACAGTAGTGGTTTCCAGTAGTATTTATGGTCATTAACATCTTGTCACAGTTTGTCTGTAATGTTGGATTACCACAATTTACCCTCAGTGTTGTGTAATATCAAAGACTTGACCACTTTCCTTTACATTTTTCTAATGTAGTATAATATGCTGTGAAGAAGAATTAGGTGTGCACAGAGTGGCGAGTAGGTACAGTACAGTGCAACACAATACAGTAACAAAACTGGAATACTGAAGGTTTTGTATCAGGTAAATGTGAAGGCATCCAAAACAAGACACAACAAGTTACAAGTTATAAGATACAAGTTAGTGCTAAATGTCAAACAACAAAAATACAGCAGTTCTGGAGTTACAAAATGCTTTGATTACACTTATTTTGGCAAAAGAGGAACATACTTTCAACTTTTGAAACTGCTGTGTCAGGTATTCCTTCAGCTTTTCCCAACAAATCATTGTGTGGGCAGGCAGATGTCAACAATATCATTTTTTACTGAAGTAATTGCTGGTAAGCATGTAGTAACACCAGGAAAGAGCAATAAGAGACAATAAGAGACACATACCCCCATAATAGTTTGTTAGAAAGTAAGTAAGTAAGCATCTTTACCTACAGGGTGAAACCTGACAAGTGATTGCAGAGGAATAAATATTTCACAAAATAAAGGGGGAAACATAAGAAGTGGGGTTGGCGGAGAACACATTTGACAAAAACGTGCTGTTACGACATAAAAGACGACATCACGCCTCTAACAGAGGAACCCATGAAAAAGCCAGAGGCGCTACAGCAAGTTATGAAACGTTTTGACGTTATGGAGATTTCTTCATGTGGATCCCTACTCCACACATACGTTTAACAAAATAAAGATTTTGTGAGTGACAACAAACTAAAATAAACCGCTTCTAATTTGCCTTCACAAAGATCATCCACACCAAACAGTCTGCGAACTCAAACAATCCTGGTAGAGAAGCCAAAATGATCACAGTCACAAATGAGCTGCTTTTATATTGTTTTCCAGCTTGACTAAAAAACAACAACATTGCTTAAAGACCCCTTATTGGTTAGACACTGCCACATACTATTACTGCAGTATGAATCTGGATCTCGAGAACAGAATGAACTTCTCCCATGAAGGAGCAATGCAGTGCAACAGAGAGTTCAACAGAATCAGCGAGACAGTGTTTGATAAGACAGATAATAATGCACAGAAGAGACAACGGCCTGTAAATAAAATATGGTGAATAGCACTGACCCGAAGATGTGGCATGCTGCCAGTAACCAACAAGAAACCAGACAACCCCTACCACTCACTGACTGACTATATGAGTCAGTTCCCATCGACTGTGCAAGAAGATACAGAACTGTTAATATAGATACGTAAGTCCAGCATCAGCAGTCATTCATAAATATGAAAAAGTAAAACTAAAAGTACCTGTTTCTTTACTTTGTTGCAATCATGATGACATTCAGCAGTGGAGCTGCTGGTTTTCATTTTCTCAGCATTATCACCACAATGCTGTTCTTTGTTATCCCTTTAATGATCAAAACATAAATAGAATAATTTGTTATCTGTTATTACTGACTGCAGATTACAAACATGTATCATTATAGCACATTAATTATAGCAGAATAACAACACAGAGCGACCATAAAAAGAAAAATCCAGGAGCTTTTACGATTCCTAAAAAACAAACAAACTTAGAAACAAGAACAAACCTGATTTGCTTCTCAGATGAGGACAGCTGACCAGAACTCTGAGCTTTCTTTTCTGTGGTTTGTCCTTTTTTAACTTGTGAACTTGAAACTGCATCTAAATCTGTTCCAGAGTCAGTAAAGAAACAACAGCTTATTTTATTATATGTATTATAATTTCTTAGGAAAACTTCAGAGATTAGAAATAGAAGAAAAAACGAATAAATTGCGTAATAATAAAGATCTGATTTTTTTGAAACAAGTAAATATCCTTAAGAACTTCACATAAATTAAACAAAAACAAATTTACCGTCTGCAGTGGATCTCTGATCGAGTCTGCTGAGAGAGTGACTGTTTCTCATGAATGAAGCAGCGGTGAGAGAGGATGGGTGGAGGGACGAGAAGCTCTGGCTGCTGCAGAGGCGGAGAGCCGGTCTGGTTTGGCGAGACGTTTGTCTGGTACCCTGTTGCCCAACGCAGCCCTGGCGGCTGATGCTGCCTATTTTCAAAGTGCCACCAACCTTACTGCCAGTAGCAGTGGAGTCAGTCCCTCTGCTGCTGTTACTTCTTCCATGACTAACACTGGTTTTAGATGTACTGTTGCCAGCCTGTTTAGCTCCACGAGATACAGGTACTGTTGATGCTGCTAGTTCCTTTGGGAGAAAAATAGAAAAATACTAAACAGTGATTGTATTGGGGGGGAAAGTTTCAAAAATATTTAGCTCTATATGGCTTTCAGAATTGCTCAGCCCCATCCCAACCTGGACTCTTTGACACATACAATCCAATTACCACTGGAGAGAACCTTTTAATCCTCACAAGAGCTCTTAATTTGCTTAAGTACCAACTGACCGGCGCTGTGATTGTAGACACACACACACACACACACACATACATACACACACACACACACACACACATTAAACTTAATCACACTTGAGCACCGGCTGGAAAGCCATCAGACCTAGCCGGTCTATTCCAGCCTCTGGAAATGCAACCCCCTCAAACTGCAGAGGCAATGAATCTGTGGCCGGACTACAAGACAGAGAAATCAATTAGAGGAGGCTCGAAGAGTCCTGACTTAGCAAGTTGTGCAGGTTGTAGCTACGCTGATTTGATCTTTGGCCACTGATGGTCACATGAATCAAACCAAATGCATGCAGAAACGCAAAAACATGCACCCTCTCTGAGGAAACTGTGTCCATGAATGAACAACAGATAGTCCAATAATTCAAGGACACTGGCTGAGCAGATGTGTAAAATTCAGCACACTTTTGCCTGCAAAATTTACATTTTCTCTGTTTACTTGTTGTGGTAGTTTGGTTTGTAAGTATGATTCAGTTTTACGACACTCAAAGGTATTTTGGGGATCTAATTTTCAGGACCTCACAGTTAATGATGAGCCAATTTCACAACTCAAAACAATTGTTAACAATACTCCAGTGTTGAAAATCATGAATAAAGATTTAACCTGTGCTCTTTATTGTCCTTTTTTGAGTGCCTCGTTTCTATTTTTTAAATAGTGCTCCATATTTCAATTTTCTAACACCGCAAATGTCGCCTAATCATGACTTTGTCATAGAACATTTCTCATTTTATTCTGTGCAGTAAATCTGCGTCTCTGAGAGGCTTCTTATTCAGACAGAATTCAATGCTTAAGGTCATAAAGCGACACTTACCTTCCCTCCTGTCTTCTGTGTAGGTTTTTTCGTCTTTGAGTTGACCAGGGCCTCAGGCCACCTGCTTTATAAGATTAAAACAGATAAGCATAAGCAAAGGTGCATTTTCAGAAAACTATTTTTATTTGGCTATATTCAAAGATGATTGCTGATATTTTTACTTGAAAGTGTTAAAATGTTAAAATGTAACCGTGCCATGTTTACTTGACCATGACTACCATGAATAACTGGTATATCCAAGTTAACGGAAATAGTATGTAGTAGTTTGCAAATATCTGTGTTAAGTGGGGAAGATCTTTACAGCTATTTTTCACATGAACACAAAATATTCTGTTTTGCTTTGTCTGTAACAGATGTGTAGTTTTTCTATACTGACACAATTATATAAGTGTAATTCAAGATAGATAAATAAATTATTACTTTATGATGCTAGGTGTTACAAAGGACAAGAGAATCAACTTAATAATTGAAGTATTATATTCAAGTTATTGACTATTTCTGTGGAACAATGCAACAAGATGTCCCTCAGATTAACTTAAATGCAATACAAAATTGTTACTGGTGGTCAAATAAGTGCTGAAACAAATTGTCTTGTTTTGTTATTTAGCTACTTATGACACTTGAGAAGCTGTGATTGCTTCAGAGGAGATGGAGGAGCATTTTACATGCAGTAAATCACTGCCAAGAGTGAACAGGATGGTGCCAGAATACATTAACATAATTTGGCAGCCGCTAAGTGTAATGTAGAGGCTGCATTCAGAGCAGGGATTAAATAACGTTTTAATATATACCACATTCATCTCTCTCACATCAAGACAGAGAAATCACTGCCAGAAAACTGATCACACGTAGAAACAGAAGGTACAAGGTCAATATTATTTTAGCAACCAGCAAAACACTGAACATACTTGCTGTTTCTTCTCATTATGATGCTACTCAGATACTTTGTTACTATTAAGATGTGTGTTATATTATGGTCACAACAATGTAATAATCAGTCTAATTTAGATAATAAACAGCTCCCTTACCTTTGCTTCTTGGACATCATTTTCAATAGAACAATGAAAAAACACTAAAGAGACTATTAAGATAAATGTGAGAACTCCTGGTTGATGATTTTATCCATCTGCAAAAGAGAGGCGGTGTACCTCTCAACAAACAAGAAACAAGTAGAACAAATCACGAATCACACACACACTCACAGACACATAATCCCATACAGAGTTGACAAACTCCATTAGAGTTTTGCAGGATTAGGCCAACAGCGTAACAGGATTACTACTCTGTAATTTTAGTGATCTTGACATATCTGCCTACAATGTCTAGACATTTCTATCAAGTTTTTATCAAGACACGCTATTTAACTTACATTGAGCACAATTTATAACAGTAGTGGAGATAAACACATGGACGCCAGCCTGTATTTAGTCTGCACACTGCGACACAGCTGTCACTGTGGATCTGTGAGCTGTGGCCTGACCTGAGCTACTTAAAAAACGACTTCTTAGATACATTACTTGCCTGAGTAAAAGCACTGCTTATACACCAGGAAATCAATTATCATGCATTTAGAGCTAAAGTGCTTGAACTAATTAATCATTTAAATGTGTGTGTTTCAAAGCAGAAAGTGAACAGTGGTAGACTGAAATATAAGTGAAATTGAAATTATTTAAATAATTAGTTTAAAGATAGATGTGTAAAAAATAAAAAAATATATATTGTAAGCTTGTGCCATGAGACAATTTTAAGTAGGTGTAACTGATATTATCAGGTAATTAACGTGTTTATGATGCTGTTAAACATTCAAATGTGACACACACTATACACTATATGTCTTTTTTAATTCCATATGAGCTTCACTGACATGAAAGTGAAATGTAAAAAGAAAACATCATGTTACATTACCTGTGTAACAACCTGCAAATGATAAATGATTATTCTTACTGTTTACATTAAATTTTTTGTTCTTTTAATATGTAAATATCATCTCTCACAGACGATCTACTCATGCTGTACACACTGTAGTATATACCTTGTGTACATAACACAACCTGCTGTATAAACTACATTTATTCCAGCATCCATTGTATCACCAGATCTTTATTCTGTCTACAAATGTTATTGTTATTTATATACTTACTTATATAGTTTTTATGTTTATGTTTACCTGTCAAGCTCCATGCTTTCATCTCATGTCTATATCTGCATGTACATTGAGAGCAACAAAGTGGACATAAAAAAGCAACAATTATTATTACTATTATAATAATTCAGAAGCTCTGATATATTCTGACCATTTATTGATTGATGTTCACTCTGAATGGTTGTTTCGTTTGCCAAATCTCGACCTAAATTCACTCTGAATGGTTGTTTCGTTTGCCAAATCTCGACCTAAATTAAACTTTACAAGTCAAAGACAGGTATTAAGCTCATTTTAATTTTACATGGTATGATTAAACTTGACTCCCTCTAGGTTTCTATTTTCCCACTTGACTTAAATGCAGCATGTGAAACATTCACGGCCGGTCAGAAAGTTTCGGCTGTCTCTGACATTAAAAAGTTTACTCTATCATAATTAAATGAATCAGCACATTGTAATAATCTTTAAGTCTTACCTTCACTCTCCTCTCCTCTCTGGAAACCCTGGCCGCTGATTGGCCGGCCTGTCACGTGACCGCACAGCTGATTTCTCTGTTTTGCTTTGACCGTTCATCATTTTCATGTTAGCCATTTCTGGCTTTAGCAGCCCGAGTAGCATAGCGATAGCATCGTCCGACTTTACGCGAGCTTCACCATGGCACAGGCGGCGCAGGCGGCGCAGGCAAACGTCTTCGACGCCACCAGCTCCCAGATCCAGGTGGAGCACGACAAGAAGCGCCGACAGTTTGTCATCAGACTAAACGGTGAGCTCTTTGCATTGGCGAGCTAACGTGGCTAACGTTAGCTCGGATGTTGGTGCCTTCTTGCTGCCTGTATCATCGCCGTCGTGCCTTTATTGATAACTTCAGCTGCCATTTCACACACAGAGGGATTATCTATGTCGTGTGCTCGCACTGTCACGTCTTTATTTAACATATTGTTTCATGCTGGGAGCCGAAAAAGACGACACAGCTTTCTTTCACTTGTAGCTTCAGCAGATTGACGAAAACATTTTCTTCATTCCTCCCCTGAGAGCAAACACGCAGCTGTCACCGACACCCACTCACAGAAGAACATTAGTTATTATTATTATTATTAATGAAGTTGAACAATCTCTACAAGTTAAAACATCAATCAAACTCCTTCATTAAACGTTCATTGTATTTTATCAGTCATGGGTTGTTGCATTTGTTTTCATTGACTCTAGTTATTTTTGGCTTTGTTTATTATGTTTTAAATTCTGATCATGTCATATTTAATGTTAAATGGAGATTATTCATGATCTTGTGTATTACAGCTGTGTGAGATTAGAGGAAAAATTGGAAGTCATCGACTCTTGAGTTGATCTGTCTCTCTTCACCCACTTACATCATCGTTTCCCACTGGTTCTTCTTGTACCTGACTAGATTGTTATTTCCTTGAAGTTACAGGCCATCACATGGTGTCAAACCAGTAACTCTTGTTTTGAGGTCAAATAACTCATGCCATGTTATATTGAGCAGCCGTGTTGACTGCAACATGATCAATGACTTTGTGTCCTGCTTTAGTTAATGTAAATGGTAAATGAACCGTACTTATACAATGCCCCTCTAGTCTTCTGACCACTCAAAGCGCTTTTACACTACAAATCTCATTCACCCATTCACACACTGATGGCATTGGCTTCTATCTGATCGTCAGCTTTAGGAGTTAACCATTTATACACATTTGCAGTCTTCGGGAGCAATTTGGGGTTCAGTATCTTGCCCACTTCGACATCCAGGGATTGATCGATCATCTGACCAGTGGACGACCCGCTCTACCTCCTGAGCCAAAGGCTCTCATTGTAGCATACGATTGTGTTGCATTTGTGAGGTAGATGGCGTGCTACAATGGTTTGTGTGTTTCCGTGGTCACAGTGATGAATTTTTGTGGTTCTCCTATATTAGGTTAGCCTTTAAACAGTAGTATTATCAGTCTCCCCTATGAAGGTGGTGTTAAGTTACAGGCAGGAAACTTTGTCTCTGTCTGCCCTCAGGATCTCATGATCGCGCAGTCCTGCTGTATGAATACGTCGGGAAGAAGACGGTAGATTTGCAACACACCGAAGTTCCAGATGCTTACAGAGGGAGAGGAATAGCCAAGCACCTGGCCAAGGTAAAACTCATAAAGTCTGGTTATTTTTGCATCAGTCAATCTTAAGAAAAGAGAATTTCTCATCTCAAGTTACATCTGAAGGTGCAATACACATGCAAATCAATAACCACAGCATCTAATAGATCAAATGTTGCCTCTTAAAACATTTAAGATGTGATTTCTATGCTTCTGTGATGGCAGGCAGCCATGGATTTTGTGGTGGAAGAGGATCTGAAAGCCCACTTGACCTGCTGGTACATTCAGAAATATGTCAAAGAGAATCCTCAGCCTCAGTACTTTGAACATATTTATCAATGACCACACATGGTGCTCTGACAGAGAAGAGAAGGAGAAAGAGACTCCCAGGGGATAAATACTGTGTGGCAGCATGCTTTGGAGTTGTAGGCTGATACACATCAAACAAAGGACCTTCCGGGCTCTGTTAACTGTCTGTCTGTTGACATTGAGTGACTCAACTGAACCTGTGGAAAAGACATCTATGAGCTGAGGATGGACGCTCACACCAGAAACAGGAAGTGAATCAGCTGGTCACATCTTGTAAAACCACAAGCAAATAAACTAACCAAAGCTGAAGCCCTGTTACCTCAGACAGTAACCTTCAGGATGTATACCTATCACTGACTCGAAGCGAGTGTAATGAGAGCAGATGTGAGTCAAATCTTGAATTGTCCTTCTTTGGACTCACTGGTTGTGAGCAGCGCTACAAGATGGTCGACCCAGACGTCCAGGATAGTTTGGACGGACAAAATGACGGCTTCACTGATGCTCAAACTGTGATGACTTTTATATTTCGACACCCTTTTTGATATTGCTTTGTTTTTCTATTTTTAACTTTGCTTTCACTCTTTTCCTTAAAGTAACAGTAGGGAACGTTGGAGAAACTAGCAGGAGACAGAAATCCCACTGACTTCCTTCCTTCTTCCAAAGCCACAACACCAAAATACATTTCCATGCACAGTAGGTGCAGAGTGTGCACAGGTAGACATTCAGGCTGAATGAAAACGATTGGCTGGGCTTATTCCTAGCCTGCGACACCCACTGATACCAGATTCATTACCTGCCATAACTTTAAGAAATTGTGTTTCTAGGGCTAAAATTCTACTTTAGTAGATTGTGAATGAAAATATCTAGTCGAACTAGCTTGTCAAGAGTTTTTCTATTGAGATGTAGACATAAATCTGGTGGGTAAAAGGTAATTTTTAATGTAATTTGAAGACATTTATGTTCCCAAACTTTAAATTTGGTCCCCACGTTACTATATCATACGTTCTACCCAGTAACAGAAATTTACTGCTTGTATTGGAGTCATAAATTAATTAGTCAAAGATGCAGGGACTTGTAAACCAAAGAACACAAACTGCAGATGTCTAACTCTGGAGATACAATAATAAACAAGCCTCAAGAGATCATTTTCATTTTTTTCCATCGTATGTGTTGAATATTGCAGACATGCATGTGATTAAAATGGGTCTAAAGCTTGTCACTGTATGTTGCAACACCTCAGTATAGCTTTGGATAAATATCTCTGTTCAAACCAGGATTTCAACAACAGTGCGGCTATATTTAGGGCATTTGCATTTTGTGGTGTCCGCTGACCTTTGTTCAGTCACTAATTTGTTCCATTAGCTACAAAGCTTCTTTCTTCAGCTCATGTCAAAATGCTAAAGGTCATCATAGAAGAAAACTGTTACTGTAAAATAAACTGTAGTTTCCCATTTTTGGCTCTTCGGGAGCTTCTGCTGTCGACAATCAAGTGTTGAGGAGAAAAATCCCTCAGGTTACTCAGCACACTTACTCTGGCAGGACGTACATCAACATGCAAGGCAGACACTCGTTCTGCTTTAATCACTTCAAGAGGTAACTGCAGGAAAACGTTCCCTTTGTAAAACTTTCCTTTAGGTGACACACCCATTGATAGGCTGAGGTGGTATTTCATTTTTTTGTGTTTTATATTTGTGGGGGTTTTTCTGGAAAGGAAGTTTTGAGCATGCGGCTCTACCAAATGCATCAAAATGTACCAATCCTTGTTATATTGTTTTGTGCTTGACACTTTTTTCCATTCTTGTTGTCTATAAATAAATAAATCAAGTACTCATCACATTATTAAAGTATGTATTTTCAGTAATACACGCAATCACATTCAACTTTAAAGAGAATATGTGAGATGTATTTGCACAAATATGTCTGGTGTTTGTTTCAGTATCTTGATGTCCACCTCAAAACAACATATTACATATCAGCAGAGTAGAGTACTACATGTACAGGAAATCAGAGGGCTACTTAAGGACATAAAACTTTAAACTATGTATGTATGTCTTCTCTTTAATGAACCCATACACCCCTCAACAAACAGCACAGAGAAGCTGTAACAGCTTTTCAAATACAGTTTTGTCACCATCTGGTGATGGTATTGTGAATGACATCGGTGCACACTGTAATTTAGTGCGCTGGGTCAGCAGAAAAAATATGCAGTAGTTTAATTTGTGTGCTGTGAACAACGCAGGGGTATAAACTTCTCAAACGGTTGAGACAGAGACAGAACATCTCCCAGGAGAGCCGATCTCACTTCACTGCAGTGCTGCAAACACACACACGGTACCGCAGTCAACACATTTATCCAGCTTCATATGAACTCAAAACAATTTATAAACTCTAATGGATGTTCAAAGTCCATTTCAATGAGCAAATGTCAGTCAATGAAAGCAATTTAGGGCCAAAGCTACCACTGCAGACACTGAAGTCATGCCCTCTGTATTATTTCTGGAGGTTTCAGCAACTTTCCCCGTGATACTTGGACAAAGACTGGGCATTGATATCGGTGCCTATTTAATATCTAACTTTGAGGAACGTCGACTAACTTGACCCTTTTTATTTGATTAAATATATCAAACTCTTTCAATGTACAACTGTTAAATAATACTCTGAAGTGACAGAATGGTTCTGGTTTGAGAAAAAAAGTAAACAATTGGACACCAATTTGGATACCTATCTTAAATATTTGACTGTTGGATGTTTATGATGGGAAATTAAATTCATGGTAAATATAACTGACCTGTTAGATTATGTGGTCAGGATGCACTGAAGAGACTCGTGACCTCAGTTAGACATAAATGCTTGGCTACAGGCCTGACTGCAACTTCTTCTCTTCATTTTAGATCAATCGACTGTTTTCATCTGTATATTAATAAATAAAACATGAATTCATCAACCGTTTACCTACAAATAAAGATGTTCTGTGTCCTCAAAAAGCAGGGAGTTGAAAGGGGTCAGCTATTATGATGCGCAGTAGCTACTGCATACTGTATTGTGTGTCCTTTGTTGCCTTGAGATCTCAGATTAATTATGTTGTTATCTCGGAGTCAGGAAAACAAAGTTTCATTATCTTGAGATCTTAAGAAAATGATCCCTTTATTTCGTTATAATAACATAAATAACTAATAACTAATAATAACTGACAAAGATAGGTCTGCCCTTTCGAGGGTATATATAGCTAATGGCACCATTTGATATTTAACATGACTTGGATGGGCCTGTTCTCTGAACAACACATTGTTGGAGGGTCTGTGCTGCACTGCCTTTGAATATTTAAAGTCCTGAATGGACCCTGGGCATGATTAAATCATAATTCAAAAATCACAGCTGCAGAGATCGGTTTGTTTTGCATTGATACGTGACTCCCTGCATGACGAGGCTCTTACAATAGTTGTCACAGTGGCGCAGTGTTTGGTTTCAGCTGGTCCCACATTCCTGAACGTAACCATTACAGTTGTTTCATCCAAAGCGCCTCGGGTTACGGCACGCGGACGGGTAGAGCATACCAGTGCACGGGGACACAGAAAGACAGGGCACGGGGCACAATATGGGTGAGTACCCGGAGGTGTACGGACGCACATTTTATTATAAAAACAAGAGATACGACACTGTATTCCACACTGTGTGTTCCAGTTACTGCATGGACTCTACTCGCCCAATTAAATGATTAACTATCTAAACGGCTCCTGTATTTATTTATTGTTTAATCTGAATGTATTAATGTATATGTTTTAAACACACATACCTCCGTCCCTTTGTGTTAGATTTATTTTAGAACATGGTCTGACCTCTCCAACTTGTACGTGCCGTTCGTAACGGCAGGTACTCCTGCCTTTATAGCATCATGGGAATCGTAGTCCGCACTCGAGTCCGAGTGATTCGTCGACTGAGTTCGACACACTACATTACCCAGAAGGCTCGGCGCTGCCATACGTCAACTGCAATCACAGTTGTATCTCCAACATGGCGTCGCTGGGAAGGAGGCGCGGTGTCCCAGTAAGCAGGGAGAGGTCAGTTATACCACATCTTGGCCGTTAAACGGTGATGTTTTAATGTGATACGTTGTTTTGTAGGTGACACCGTTCGCCAGACCCAGAACATGCACATCATCTGGGGTTTAAAGTCAAACGCCAACGCGGCAAGTCTGAATTTTGTCCCACGGTTAGCTAACGTTAGCTCGGCTAACCAGCGCGGCTAGCTGCCGTTAGCGGGGAAACAAACTGGCCGCTCGTGATGTTTTGGCTGTTTCACGCCAAACGATCCCGCGCGGGAAAAGTTGCGTTTATCCGTGATTGAGTGCCGAGGCGGCTGGTGGTGTGATACATGCTTAACAATCCTTGGCTCGAGCTAACAATGTTTGTCGACCTGTTCCGGTCCTCAACTTAGCTGGCCAGACCTCCAACTTTCTGCCATGCAAAGCGAGTTAGCCACCGCTACCTCACCGACGCTCAGGTACATCATGTCCCCAACACGGTGGTCCTCAAATGAGTGTCACTGGTACCCGATGCGCCTTCAACTTGTTTGAATGTCCTGCTGTCTTTGTAGCCAGATGAGCCTGGTGTCTGTCTAACCTGAGGTTTGAGGGTTTGTCAACATGTACTAAGAGGCCGTTGACACTGATCCACACGCATGTTTAAAGATAATGTACAAATAAACTCAGTGTTAGGAACGAATATATTATAATAATAATAATACATTTTATTTCATAGGCGCCTTTCTGTCACCCAAGGACACCTTACAATAAATGAGAGTAGACGATAAATAACAGAAACAAACAAAAAGAACCATAAAAGTAAATCAAAATACAAGAATACAACATAAAAACTGGTTAAAATTAATATTAATATTAATCAACGAGACATCAACAGAAAATAGTTAATTGTATTTATTTATTGAGCTAAACTGCAAAAAAACAAAGTTGTTGATTACACAATCACAATATGTTTCCCCACATTTCACTTCATGGAGGTGTTTTGTTTGCAGCAGTTTGCCTTTTGGAAACTTGTGATGACCACTGTGTGTTAATTTTGACATTGTTTTCTTATTAGGAATTAATACAAAATGACTTGTGCAAGTATAAATATTTGGAATAACAGGTGTCCAAATGTGGAGGACACATTCGTGAACGTGACTTGAAATGGGCTTCATGCACTCGCCACATCTTGTATTCTGAAGGTCACAGACATCAAGATCATCATCTTAACTAAATGCTATCAAGTCATGGAAATTGTGTGTAGCTCGTCATGTAGATGATACAGTACAGTGGAATACTGGTTAATGGCAACAAATTACACACTGATATTTTCCAGTTGCAGATGATAATAGTCTATATTGTGCCTTTTTTGTTTCAAGTTAAATCAAACTTATAACCTATAAATGCATGTCACAGATTTTAAGTTTCGTTAGCATGTATTTTGCCATATGGTAAAGCTTTAACATAACTAGCTGCAAATGTTTGTCTTAGCTTTGTAGACAAAATGTAGGCAAACCAGTCCTGTATCTACTGAGTCTTGTCACTCTCTCTCTCTTTCTCTCACTTTCCATGCTGGGTTTTCTGTTTCTGCGCAGGGGAGTGATGGCAGCGACAGATTGCTACATCGTGCACGAGATCTACAATGGGGAGAATGCGCAGGACCAGTTTGAGTATGAGCTAGAGCAGGCACTGGAGGCCCAGTATAAATACATTGTTATTGAGCCCACACGCATCGGAGATGAGACGGCCCGATGGATTACCGTGGGCAACTGCCTGCACAAGACGGCCGTGTTGTCAGGCGCCGCTTGCCTCCTGACGCCACTTTCACTGCCTCCTGAATACTCGCGCTATGTGGCGTTGCCCGCTGGCGCCCTCAGTGTGGCCTGCTCTGCCCTCTATGGGATTTCATGGCAATTTGACCCCTGCTGCAAGTACCAGGTGGAATACGACAGCCAAAAACTCTCGCGGCTGCCCCTGCATACACTCACCTCCTCGACGCCCGTGGTATTGGTACGCAGGGATGACGTCCACAGAAAGAGACTCCATAATACGATAGCACTGGCTGCCCTGGCCTATTGCGCCAAGAAGATCTACGAACTCTATGCGGTATGAGTGCACTCTGAAGAGGGTTTAAGAACCGACAGAAAAAAGGAAAAAACAAACAAAAAAAACAGAACCTATCCACCCCAAGATGTAAGAAAAGTGGAAGTCACGTCGATCATGCCCAGCAGTTAGCTCCACACATGTGGTGGGTGCTTCCATTTTGAACTTTGATCAGAGGGATATAGTTAAAACTAGAAGGAATTGTTTTTTCCCTTACATTTCCTTTACTTCTTCTATGTGACGACAACAGCACACTTATCTCCGTAGTACCCTTGCGCCTCCTCCCCTGCGCCCTCCACCCGCATTCTTGACACCCAACAAGCTAGTGCACAAGGGTATGACGGCAGTTCTTCCGGACTGAATCGTATGGCAGACGAAATGGACAGAGACGTTTTGAGTACCGAGCTCTCTCCCCCCTTTCCCTCGTAGTTTTACTGTACCCCTTTCTTGCTGATCAGTACATCACCCTTTCATTAAACATTAGGATATTTCAAACTCACTTTTCTGTATTTTATTTTACTTTTTTTTTTTTTTTTCATTAAATGGATTCTACATGATGTCCAGAAAAGTGCGAATAGCTGCAACTTATTTGCGATTGTGTCTTGTTCATGTAGATTTTTCTTGTTTAAAAGATCTCATGTGACAATGTCTGTGGCTCAATGTCCTCCTTGGAAACACTACGCAGATACTAACTTTTGGAAAGTCACATTTCACACATGCTTCTAATAATGTATATTACATTAAAATCAAGCCAAACCCTGAGAATTGAAACTTAAATATAGTCATTATTTGACACTACAGATGATATTTACACAGCAACGTCTAAATTAATTTTTTCCTGTATATGTTTATCCAATGGTGCTTCTTATGAGTTGCTGTTTATATTGGCATTTTTAAAATTTGGGGTCCCACGAGGAGGATGGATGAAATGGAGGATGGAGAGTGACCTGCAACAATTAAATAATAAAGTGGAATTAAGATGTGAGTTATTTGAATTCACATTAATTGCATTACAGCCACTGATTTTAAGGTAAATCTTATTTAATTGACTCCCCACAAACACTTTTATTTCTTAGCTAATTAAAACATTTCTATGGTGCATCTGTTCATGAAGAGTTTCCTGAAGAGAATTTCATGTAAATCCCTGAAAAGCTCCATTAAACAGTGTATCAGAAATAAATCCCATCTGTTAACTTCAAGGTTTGAAAAATGTTGGCGGTGGTGTGATCACACATTATGCAAACAGCTGTGACTGCTGGCGCTTGCTGCATCACAATATTTTTGTTAAATTCTTGTTTTAAAATGACTCCAGTAGGTTAGCTAAGAGTTCATTTGTTGGAGTTGTTCAGCTGTTATTGCTGTTATTGTTTTTTGTGTTAGTACGTTACATAGTTTAATGTGTGCAGTGTATGAAAGCAGCACTTTGGAGTGACAGGCTGTAAGATTCAGTTTGACACATTGGGTTTGCACCCTCAGCCTTTGTTCAGGTTGCTTTGGACCTGATGAGCCACAAGTGGTGGCAGCAGTTTTGCATTTCCTGCTCTATTACTTTGAAATTGCATAAAATGAAACACATTTATGCACACAGATTATTCAGATACTGATGAGTGGAGACACAGACACTGACGCACAGGGATGACCTGAGACAACCTCATTAGTTTGCTGATTTGAGGCCAGAGCACACTAATTATCTGTCAGCTGACACTAGTGCTGATCCACAGGAGATGGACTGGTTTTTATCAACCATTTTCAGGCAGCACTACTGAGTCTGGCAGCATAAAACATAGCCCCCATCATCATAAAGATATTACTATAAAACAATACAATATGTAACATTAACTCAATATGTCTCTACTGACAGTCATGGGGAAAGATAGTCCCCTTTCCAGCTGTTGACACATTCACATTCATGTACTTTTCACTGATGTCTTTATCATCTTATATCATTATGAAAATGTCTTTTTTTCAACCTTGTCTGGTCTTCCTAGAGTTATTGCCGAATGGTTTGAAAAGGATGTATGACAAGGAAAATAATAACGATAATTATAATGATAATAAATCAAGTCAACTTTAATGTCAATGCTGCCATATGTACAGGACATGCAGAAGACTGAAATGGTGTTTCTCTCATATCCCTGGTGCAAACGACAATATACATGAAATATGAAAAATATTAAGTTAAAAGATAACAGAGAAAAATAAGGCAAATCTAAAAGATATAAACAATATAAATATGGCAAATATAGCAATATAAACAGAATGAACAGTATACACAGTGAGGTCTATCAAAAATAGAAGATGTGTACAGTGTAAACAGTTGTTTTGGTATTGAATTGAATGGTAATGAATAATAATAAAAACAACAACAACAATAATAATAGTAATAGGTTCTGTAGTTTTATTTAGCTGCTTACCGACAACCGCATCAAAGACTTTGCGACCCGCAGACAACAGAAATGTGCGTGAGCACCGCATTTGTTCAAACTGGCATGCCGAACTTCAACTCCCACAATCCTTTGCGGCGAACTTGACCGGCTGGTAGCCTCTGGTCAGTTCGTCGGATCCTCCCAGACAAACCCGGAACGGCTCACATCACATCTTATCACTCTGTTGTTTTGGGAAACAGGACAGGTGACTCAGAAACTCAGGTGAGTTTGACTCCAGACGAACATTCATGAATGAGTTACAGCGTGCTAACGTTAGCATTAGCATCCCCAGCCGTTTATTTTAGAGGGAAACTAGCTCAGCTGTGCAGAGCATGACGAGGAGTGTAGTTCAATATTTAACCTCTAGATCTGATTCAGGTAGCTTCAGTGATTTAAAGAAAGGCACAGTACCTTTTATAAACATGCAGGTTTATGCAGCAAGTTCATGTCATGGCAGAGTCATCGTACCCACAAGATGTGCAGCTGCAATGACAGACAGGAGGAGTATGCATACTGTTTTTCCACAGTGACACATTTTACTTTGATATCCAGCTGAGAAAGTCACTTGTTTAAAGACTCAGCAGTTTGTATTGAACATATAGAAAGTAGTTTAATTGTTTCTCTGAGGGCAGTTAGAGAATATATAAATCTTAATACTATTATTACGGCACAAGGAGACTCCAAACTAAATGCCATGTTATTTTATGATTAATTATAGATACCTCTTTGCTACACTGTATTTCCTGTGTGTGTGTGTGTGTGTGTGTGTGTGTGTGTGTGTGTGTGTGTGTGTGTGTGTGTGCTCCTGATGTGATAGTACTTGTCACTGTTGCCATGCTGGTTGTTTGTGTTGTGCTTTGGAGACCAGACAAGTGGAAGAGGCTTAACTAAATGCACTGGACATTAAAACATTCACAATCCCTTTGGCATGGGGGCATGAGAGATTACCAAACACGCGTGTCAAGGTCACACTGGCATGGTTAAAGCCCCCTGTTTAATTCATGATAAATAGTTTTGCCTCTAAACTGTCAAAAAGAATGACAAGTGATTATGATGAGTTGGAGGTCAGGAGTCACCTACGGAGTAAAGTTGTGGTGGCTGTCACATTTTATCTCACAGAGATACATTTAAATAGACCTCTGTGTTGGACTTTTATGTACTAGAGCAAATGATGTGAATGGTGTCTTCTTAACTATGTCCTAATGTTTCTAATATTTTGAGCAGATAGCTTGTGCGGAGCAGGGAGGGTGATTGTCAGCCATGGAGCGTCTCATGGGAGGAGGAGTGCTTCAGCTGCTTCTAGCAAGTGCGGGGGTCTTGCTGCTTTACCGGATACTCGTCCGCCTCAGACCAGGAGCTCCTCTGAAGGACGCTGTGGTGGTCATCACGGGGGCGAGCTCTGGACTGGGGAAAGGTCGGCATCTTGCTCGTTTCTTCTTCTCTGTGGATGCTTTCTACAAATCATGTTACACTGATAATTTAAGATTCAGTAACACATATCAGTGTTGTGTAAACGTGCTAGATATTCTCCATGAACAAGAGAGGCGTGTTTTCTGTTTTGTAGAGTGTGCACGGGTCTTTCATGCTGCGGGCGCGAGGCTCGTGCTGTGTGGACGAGATGCAGCCCGTCTGGAGAAGGTGGTCCAGGAGCTTACAGCGAGTTCAACAGGTTCACAAAAGGTGTGTACGACACTGATGGTCTTGAGATTTTATCCCACTAGATTCCCCACTCTGTGTCTCTCTATTGTATGTTTGTATGTATGTATGTATGTATGTATGTATGTATGTATGTATTAACGAATTTACATATTTCCCTCCTGAGGAGGAGTCACGATTTGTGATTAGTTTTGTTTCGGAGAACCTGCTATTGTTTTATATGTGAAAAGAAACAGTTTCTCTCAACTGCAGCTCTCTCCTCTTATATATAAGTTCCAAGAATCGTAGAATATTTCAAAGCAGTTTGAACACAGAGGCCGTTGCAGTGAGGTATGAAATAACCACGCTGCTCTCTTCTGTCCAACCAGCAGACTTACACTCCCAGCACCGTCATCTTTGACCTGGCTGACACGGACACGGTGGACAGAGCTGCAGAGGAGATCCTGAAATGTTACGGACAAGTGGATGTCCTCATTAATAATGCTGGAATCAGTTACCGTGGCAACATACTGGATACCCACATTTCAGTTCACCGGGATGTTATGGAAACAAATTACTTTGGGCCCATTGCTCTTACTCAAGGTCAGTGAGGAGTGCAGCCTGGACTGTTGACCTGTTTTAAAAGCTTTTGGATGCCAGATCTGAGCAGAATATGTCATAAATATGTGGGGGAGCCAAACCATGGAGATAATGTTTAGAGTTGATTGCTCTCATGTGATGGGTTTGTTGCTTTGGTTACACAGATAACATCAATATAACGGAGTTAAATGTTCATGGACAGATTTCTTAAGAGAGGAAGCACAATACTTTACATCCGTCTGCAGTTTCTTCACTCATAAATTCTTCTTTCTTCCCTCCTCAGCTCTTCTGCCCTCCATGATTCGCCGGCGCAGTGGCCACATCGTTGTCATTAGCAGTGTCCAGGGCAAGATAGCCATTCCTTACAGATCATCTTGTAAATTGTCTTTCCTTATTCAATTAAAGCAAACAAATACCCAAGATGGTTTTCAGTCTGTGCTTTTGGTTGGAGATGAAGCAGGTATCTCTGGTTTTGTCTGTGGACAGATGCAGCCTCTAAACACGCCACCCAGGCCTACTTTGACTGTCTACGGGCAGAGATCGACCGCCACGGGATTGCAGTGACTGTGATCAGTCCTGGGTACATCCGAACCAACCTGTCAGTCAACGCTGTCACAGGGGATGGCTCTAAGTATGGAGGTGAGGCAGTGAAACAAGTGTTTTTTGAGTATTAACTGACTCAGCTGTATCATTGGTGTATCACATGTTTTGTTTGTGCACTTCTAGTTTTGGATAAAAACACAGCAATGGGTCGGGACCCCTCGGATGTGGCTCAGGCGGTTTTGAAGGCTGTGCGTCAGGGGAGCAAAGATGTTGTTCTGGTGGGACCTCTGCCCTATCTGGCCATCTACCTCCGCACACTGTGGCCTGCACTCTTTTTCAAACTCATGTCTTCCCGTGCTCGCAAAGAGCAGAAACCTAAAGACGAGTGATGCAGCAGCAAAGGCCTAGAGGCTCGCAACAGGAGCATGTTGGAGGCATGTGGACCAAAACATAACATGACTGCTTCACATGGAGGCCAAATGGACAGGAGATGTAAATCTCTTCAGTAACACATTACCTGTTTGCTGTGTTACCTGTCTAACATCTGAAACAAGCCAGAGACCTGTGTGTGGTGAGAGGAATTAAGGTTTAAAAGTGGCATTTGAATGTCTTTTACTGACAAGACTCAAAGCTGTGCTGTCGTGAGCATGATGCCATTTTTCAAATCGACTCTGGACATGGATTTGTTATGCAAATAAAATGTTTAAGCTGTTATCTATTTGCAGGAGTGGTAATGGTTAACTTGTAATTTAGATGTTAACACTGTCTTTATTCTTTAATTTAATTCCCATTAGCTTCCACAAAAAGATCACTAGTCCTCCTGCCGTCCACACAAAAACAACATTAATAAGACAACAATTTAGAATCACACAGTATCGATAATAAAGAAACAACATAAATGAAATAAAACTACAGATCAAACAATATGTAACATTAACTCATAACAAAGACAGAAAGCTACAAACACACGGCATCAAAAATAAATTAATATAAACATAAAATTATCCAAAACAGCAATAACAAAATAACTACTATGAGATTCATCAATTTCTTTTTTTTTTTTTTTTTTTTGAAATTTGTTTTTGATGTCTAATGTTGGTAGAGAGCATACTCCCAGTTCTCATCATACAATGATGGACTTGCTTGGTACTACTGCAGTCGTTATATATCTATGACAAAAAACAGTATATACCTTTAGCTTTTTACAAAGAAAGCGTGGTGTATTAGTTTGCACGAATAATAAAACATTACATTTTAGTTTAGCTTATGCATCTCACACACATTTACACACAGAGCAATGAAGAACTAATCTACCTGCTCTGTTCTGTGTGATTTATAGTTTGTTTTAGATGTTTTTCAGCAGATAACTGAGCTGTACTCCAGGTATAACAGAACAAGTGACTGAACTACATTATCCATAACAGAGTGGAACATATGCTCGAAATAATTTGGTCAGTAATTGATTTAATTTACAACCAGTAATTTGGTAAGTTGAGCTCTGGGGTGTTAGCATGAATGTTCCTATGACTAATCACATTTAGTTAGCAATGCTCAGTACCGATTTGTTCATTTGTACCCATTTAGTAACCCTTTCTCAGCTCCACTGGTGTTGGTGATGCATAGAACTAAGTTGAGTCATCAGCATTTTGACAACATATAGTAAATCATTCATGAAAATTGAAAATAAAAGCGAGCCCAAGCAACTCCCTTGTGGAACACCACAAGATATTTTATGCTGCTTAGAAAAAAACTGCAATCAACATCCAACCAAAGTAGAGTTGAAGATGATAAAGATGTTTTGGCAGATGATCTACCTACCACACATACTTTGGTTAGAAAAAGCACTCTTTGTCTTTCTTAGAGATGTGGTGCAGCACCTGACAAGCTATTTCTGGGTCATCTCTACCATATGGCACACAGCACACATCACTGAAAATCACCCTCAAAACAAAGTGCTTTTAAAACATGCAGAGGAAGGAAAGACTGCTCATGTCTGTTGAGAAAAAAATGGATAGTGATCAGTTTGATTTCCTGTTTTGAGGCCGGTGAGTGTTTTATCACTATTACAGGGGGGTGTATTGTATTTCTGTCCTGTATATTCGTGTAGAATTAATCAAAAGGAGATGTGTTCTACTGACAGGTGAGAATCTATTTTCTTTATTGCGGACAGAGATTCAGTATGGCCACATAGAAACATTTTGAATTTGAACCATTTCCACAATGAACACAGAAAACAAGTTGTGTTTTTTTACTATCTTTATACACAGAATAAAAACACCTTTTACAAACTGAAAACTTTAAACAGGTTTTTCCTTTTAGATGTCATCTTAATATTAAGTTAAACAAACACTTTCTGAAATGTTAACAATAAATAGTCCAAATAACAATTTACATTATGTTACAAAAGCGCAGTGAATACTGGAATTGACATTTGTACAAATAAATCCTTCAACAAAAACAAAACAAAACAAAAAGCCAGATTTAAAGACAAAACCTGCTGTTTATTCCTAAAGATTCATCTTCATTGTTTTCTATCTAGTGTGAGAAGATGAAGTCTTTTTCAGATGTCTTTCACAAATGAAGAAACATCACAAGAGCTTTTACATTGTAGAGTCAAAGCCCCGCAAGGTGCTTAAAGGAGACCAACGTCTAAAATCCCATTTGTGGAATGACAACAAGGGCTCTCCTACAATGAAGTTCAACATGTTGAGACAAAAAAATACAAACACTGCATATCGATGGTGCTGGTTAATTGAAATTGAGAGAACATCTGGGTGCACCGAGACCGGACTTGGCTGATGTGAAAGGTATGATGACTATGTTTAGATGCTGACATTAGCCATAGTGTTTTCTGAGCATCCAGCATCAGTACTAGTCAAAGGGGAATTAATATTTTGAGCACAACCAATCTGAACGTTTTACTACTGATTAAAGAATGACTACACTTATAAAAAATCCCATAAAATAAGGAGTGTCAACTATGGCTTTAGTGTTTGATATCATAATATACTTCTGTCTGCTCACTTCTGTGGAGTTTAAACGGAGTGTAACATTACTGGGAAAGCTTTAACATTTGAAATGGGAGCCTCTGTCAATGAAAATCAATATGTAGTTGGTCACATTATGGGACACGGATGTCTCGTGGACTGAAAACAGCTCGACTCTCCTTTGTTTGAAGTGCAACAGACAAGCAAAAGAGCTAATGTGAATAAGCAAAGTTATTTGTTACAGTAGCTAAGAGAAAAGACTACTGCGACACGGTTATTTAAAACTACATCAAAATATGTTGGGTGTAAAAAAAAAAAAAAGAAACAGTAAGTGAAAGACAAATACTTGTGTGGAAAAAGAATGCTGCCGTTTCTTCTCGACCTGTTTAACAAACCAACCTGAAGACCACTGAATCTCAACATACTGTACATTAAAAGTCAAAGAAAATTGCATGAAGCGACTGGCAATGGATACTTAACTCCGATATGATTTCAGCACAAAATTCAAGGGTAGCAGCTGCAGATAAACTGCAGCGCTACTACCGAATGTAGCCAACAAAAGCTGCCATTTTGCATCAGACTGTAAGAAATGACTAACCTGATTCCAAACACACGTGGCAGGCTATGTTCCTTAAATGCAACCGATAAAACCTGAACGGATCAAGAAGAGCATGTGAAATGGAGGGCAGCGTCGAATGATTTCACTTCGACTTGCCCTGCTGTGTTGTGTGCTCTTCTTCTGCAACTGAGGCCACAGTAACAACTGAATAGAAAGAACTGTGACGAGTGTCTCGCCACTTTCACACTGCCACAACTTTCAAAATAAAATCACCTTCCGGCGGCTGTTTGCCCCCAGCTGGGATCTGAACTGCACATTTTGGCGGATTTACACATATTGGGGGTCAATCCGAGAGAGTAGAAGACAGACACATACACACATAAAGAGCAGGAAGAGACATAAAAGATCAGTGAAAATATTGTGTTCAGATATGGCATAGTATTTTCCTGTACATGAGGTTGTGTTTTGTAAACGCATTTCTTTTTCTAAAGTGTTTTTAAAGGGCATTTCACCTTAAACAACTCGTTTCAAACTCGCCTTGAACAATGGCCAAGGTTCATCATTATTATTGCACTTCTACAAACAGGGCAGGGATGGCTTTAGGGGGTTGGACTTTCTCCACAGCCGTCTTTTTTCCAAAGTGGTTGGGACGGCTTGGCAGCAGTCTCGACAGAGAGACTTCTCCAGTCACTCAGCAACTCGTCTCCTCCAGGCGGCAGGTGGGTCGGTAGAGCCCGGTACTCTCCTCTTCAGGGTGGTGGGATGGAGGGCTCGGTCACCGCCAGCTCCTGCGCCAGGTCATTGAAGCGAGCGATGTAGTCCACGCTGCTCTCACTCATCATACAAGCAAGCTGGGAGTCCATCTGTAAGTGTGAGCAATGAGCTTTCAGTATTTTTCTGGCCTCCTAAATTTTGGAAATATTGTTTTCTGGTGGAGAGTCAGACGAGATGAACATTTCCACTTTAAAAAAAATAAGGCTCCAACTAGCAGCCAGTTACCTTAGCTTGGCACAAAAATAGAAATAGTGAAACAGCACTTGCTCTGTCCAAAATGAAGAAATAGTCCAGACGTTGTAGTTTGTACAGATTAAACAAACAAGATATAGTGACATTTAATGAGTGTTAGAGGTGCTGGAGGTGGATTTTGTTATCTTTGGACTGACCTAGGCTAGCTATTTCCTGCTGTTTCCGGTCTTTATGCTAAGCTGCTGGCTGTCACTTCACTTCCAAATCCCTCAACGGGAGCTCAAGAAAAGAGCTCAACTTACCTCTGCAACATCAGGAAGGCCACGCGACTGAAAGGAATCATGGGAATTGCAGTCCAGGAGACTTGGACCAAGCAAAGCTGTGCCGCTGGAGGGGCCAGAGGGGGTTAGGGTGGTCCGCCTGCCCTTATCAGGAGAGACCATGCTGGCTGAAAAAGGAAAAGAGACAGACAGTGAACAGAGGGGACAGCACACATGAAGAGTGGAAACAAAGTCGTCTTCATGGGACATCGCTGCAATAGGAAGTCTGCAGCTGTGTCATTGTTATCGTCCATTAATAAGTTCTTCATGAATCCTTTCATACTTGGGGAGCCCACTCTAACAGCGGAGCCACCGCTGATCCCGATTTACAGTATTTTTCTTATCCACATTGTGGATTGTGACCTGCTTTAAAAAGTTCCACGGTGTGGGATTAATAAAGTCTTATCCTACATTTTTTTACAGTTCACTTTTTTCTGCTCTTCTTCTATCAATCTATCTGTAAAAGCATCTGCCAGCGTGTGTTCATTTAACCTACAGAGGAGGCATCCCAGTGTGGAGTCAGATGAGTCGCTGGGGTACCACTGGGGGTCGTGGCTGGGCGATGGGATCCAGCCTCTGGATGGGCTGACCGACGGTGACGAGGCCAGCAGTTTGGAGCCGTCGTTGTTGCTCAGCTTGGCTGGAGAGAGCGTGGCCTCCTCACCTGCATGGAGCATGCAAATAGCCATTAGATTACACATACACACACAATGTGTCCTAAAGGCAGCACACCCTCTCATGAGAACACAAAACCAAACCCTGTTGGTTGATGTGTTGGTGAGACACGCACCATAATGGCCAGAGTTGATGGCGAGCTCGATGATGGAGTCACTGATATGTGTCTGAGGTTCTCCGGGAGCAAGAGCCTCTTCTGGGGGGCCGGGGAGTGAGATGTCCAATAGTGAGGCTACACTAGGTGGAGAGAGGAGAGAGTCCCCACCACCCGTCGCTCCAGGAGATGGTGGAGGCACGCCGTTCTGTGAAAATAACAAGTCGAATGCTTAATTGGGTCTGTTTTGTTATATTTGTACTGTTTAAGTTATATTTCCTGAACCGATGACCCACAATGGACAACAGGAACGACTCATGAGAAAAGTAGGACATTAGTCTTCAGGAAAGTATCAATAATTGTGAGTATTGCCTTGCTCTGGTTAGGAGTGTGTGTGTGTATGTGCTGCTGACCTCTGGGACATTGTGCTGGAGGAGTTGAGAGTCTGGTTCAGCATCAACAATGGGTGTGGTTGCAAGCAGGGTCCCGTTGTCAACAGAGGGAGCATTCATCTCCCGACAGGGACTGCCAGGGATGATACCTGCAGATTTAGCTGCCTGGTCAATGGCACCTGAAAGAGTATTAACAGTTTAGTCTCATCAGCACATACCCAATAAACATTGACAGACATGTAAAGACAGACCGTATTAAAAACTTAAACTCAGCAACAATTTGAATATGAAAATTAATGCAGGGGCAAAAGAAAAAAGCGTTCTTCGTCTAGGAGAGTGTAGCTGAAAGAAAGATGTTTTTGTCTTTTTGTCTGCACAAAAGATTACTTGTTCGAAACCTCATCCACTGTCAGAGATCATGTGGGAGTAAAGAAGCCAATCATTTTCATATATTTTGAAACTGAAACTGAATTTAACAAAACCAGAGAAAGATTATTGGTTTTAATTTGCTGTTTATGTAGCCTTCATGTTTTGTTGAGCCCATTTAGTGAAGAATGAAACCGAAAACGTCCACAGCACAACATAAATTATCCTCTATCTGTAGCGTTTTAATAAAACGGAGAACTGAAAATAGATTAATTAATAAAAAATAAAAAAGTACATACTGGAGAGCTGGCTGGCTGCTGCAGAGCTGGCTGCTGCAGGGGAAGTTTTGGACAGGGGGGGGCGAGAGGAAGGAGCCAGGCGGGTTTGAATTGGCCGGAAGGATCCAGTTCCTGAGGGAAGAAACAGGAAGTGAGAGAGCGAGAGATTTGTAAGGTTGTTGGTGAAAAAGAGAAATGAAATTCACTTATGTGCAAAGAGCACGTTACCCGAGTGTATCACCAATGTTACCACATAAATACAGTATGCCACAGTGTTGGTAACAAAAAAAAAATCATTTCCTAACAACACACTGTAACCGTAGGATCCTGATGTGTGCAGAGTACCTGTTGCAGACGAGTTGGACAGGATAGAGAAGGAGCAGACATGCTGAGGAGTGTCTCCTGTAGTTCGGGGTAGGAGTGTTCGCTGTGGACAAAACACAAGCAAATTAACTACACGCTCAGTTTATCTTTTTGCCCATCATGACCTGCAAACACAGTGCAGAGGGGCACTATAAGACTATGTGTACTGTTTGTACAGATGATTACAGCCTCTCCAGTTTCACTTCTTACACAAACTGAGCAATTTTAGCTTTAATATTTTATGCAACATGTTCAACACCTGTAGGAACAAGTTTTCCTCTGTATTCTTTATCACAGACTTATCACAGCATTATAAAAGGAGAGTTAGGGTTATTTAATATACTACAGTTCAAAGCAACTGAGTTGCTTTCAGTCGTGATACCACAGAAGTTTTTACCTGTACTACAAGTGGTTTCCGAAGTTGTCTGTTTCGAGGTTTTCTTTGTCGAGAAAGGAAAAGATCTGACTGCATCTGCAAAAAAAAAAGAAGAGGCTTACCAACATTTGTGCATATTCCTGTGGATGACATGATCTTATCTTTGTATCTTCACACAACCGGTGTAAAAATAAACAATAAAAGGAAACACCTCTCCGTCTTACACTGATAGAGTCGAGCTGCTGTCTCAAGGCGAGCTCGGCTTCCTTGTTGGGGGAAAACATTCTGTTGTGTCGTGAACTGTTGGGAGGCAGCGTGGTGGGAACCGCAAACACACCGCCTTCTGAGTCGCTGCCTGCAGTCGACCCCAGCAGAGAGCGAGGGAGGTTGCGTCCACCTGAAGAGTGGAGAAAGAAGTAAGACGTGCCATGTGAAAAAGATTAATATTACTTGGGCAATTATTTTTAATGTTTGAAGGATCCAGTGATCCTTTGTGTTCACACACACGCACACACACACACAAAATTACAGGTAACTGAACTGGGCTTTAAAAATATAGAACCCAAAATAAGCAAAACTACATAATTAATTCCAGATACAGCATCATCAGCAAAGTAATAAAACCACTTCCACGGATCAGGAAACAAACAAGTGTGAACATGATTCATCATAAAGATTTTGTCGTGCAAAAAAAGTAGCTACTGTGCTAAAGCTGCATCTATACTCTTTATAATATATCTGTAAGTTGAATGCACATTTAGTGTTAGTTATAGTGGCAAGAGAAACCCAGTACCCGAGGCTCCAGCGTTTGGCAGGTGTAACCTGGCCCCACGGACAGAGGCTTGCTGCCGGCCACAGCTGGGGCTGCGAACACCTGGTACGGGACCCTTCCCTGGAGGTGTGACTGCCTGGTTTTGCTCCTCCTGATGGGTCTTGAGCGGTGATGTGGCTGTGGAGCACAGCTCTGGAGCCTGAAGGAGAAGACACACTGTTGACACCATCTGTTGTACATGTACATCTCTAAATAATGCTTTCACTGGGGTTTAAAAAGGCTGCACTGAGCATTGTACAAATGAAATTTTACTGTTGATTATCCTTTACTTATCTGTGGAGGATTTGTTGTGGATGAATTAATTTAGCATTGCAATTTTTGTGAATCCACGGGAACATGAAATCAGCATACTGCTCGTGATTAAGGACCATGATATTCATTTAAAGTTGTATTCATGACTTCTAACTTCAATCACGACATTCAGAGGTTTTGTGCACAAATATAGGTTAAAAAGGTAAAATGGGTATCTGACAACCAGCAACAACAGAAGAGGTAACAGTTAATCCCTACCAAAGGTTTAGGATTGACCTCGGTGGCAACCAGTTTGAGCAGGCAACGCAAAACGCGCTGAGTCCTGTTGGGCTTCGGTTGCGCTAAGGCTTGTCCGTTTTCTTGGTTGATGGAAGGAACTGCGATGGGCTGCCACTCGTACTCCAGCTGCAGCTTTCCAGGCTTCCCAAACATCAGGTAGAGCTCAGCCAGGGTGACGTTCTCCGCGTCCCGGGCATTCCAGCCCTCCTCTCTGATCTGCTCCACAGCTCGTTCTTTGGCTGCTGGTGCAGAGCCCTGCGACATCCCCTCCTCTGAGCCAGTCACTGCAGGTTTGGCTGGAGGAGTCTGGTTAGCCTCTGGGGAGGAGGTGCTGCTGTTCTGCTCCTCTTTGCATTGTTCCGATGAACTTTCTATACCTATGCATAACTTCTCAATGCTTTTGGTCACTCCTAAACCAGCACTGGCCTCCGCACCAGTACAGGTTTTGCCCCCATCAGAGAGTGCGATCCCAGCCCCCTCATCCCGAGGAGCCACAGTCTGCTGAGAGGAGGCAGGGGCAGAAACAGACGGAGGTCTCTTCTCCTCTAGCTTTGTAGAACTGTCTTGCAAAGGCTCAGGGTTAAGGGGCTCAGTTCGTCGACTATCACCCAATACAATCACTGAAGCACCACCAGCACCGGCAGCACCAGCAGCAGCATTGGTGGTGGTGCCTCCCCGTCCAGTTTTAGTGCCAGTCCGAGGTGGTGGAGCCGTGTGAATACCCAGAATCTGGGCAGCTGGCAGTTCCTTGGCGTTGGGTCGGTTCTTGCCGCTCTCTAGCCAGTGTACAGTGCAGGAGGCCTTTGAGTGAACCACACGCGCCACACCCGGCAGCGTAGTCAAGGTACTGCTCTCAGCTGGGAAAAGAAAGAGCTCCTCCTGCTGGGATTTGCTGGGAGAGGCTGTGCTGGACTGGCCGCCCTCCAGAGCCTCCCTCTCCATGAGACTCTTTAACTGAAGCATTAGTGTTAAGGACTCCCCAGATGTTTACAGCTCAAGTGAAATATTACTGCTGTGATTGCAAAGATAATGAGAAAACCTACTGTACTGTGCAACATATTGTACGCATTATTAGCAGGTGCCTGTGTAACACAGATACTACGTTATCATATTATCCCATCATTAACGGAATAAATAGATTGTTGTTAATGTTTTAAAGGATACAATCCGCTGGTCATGGTACGCCCACTTCTGCTTCAGGTACTCAATGAGACTGGAGACTTTCCTGTGGAGCTCCACCACCATCCTGGGTTGGAAAAGACACAAAAACAGATTGATTTACAAGCTGCTGTGGTAAGACGGTGCAGAACAGCACTGGGCTGGATAATTTAGTTGTATGCACCGCATTATTGAGCTGTGCTGTGGGAAAATTGATCCTGAATATAACGGCAAACGTGGACGCTTTTCTTACATTAAATAGTATCTGACTCAAATGTCTGAGTGTCGACTAAATGTTCATGGATTTTAAGCAGTTATGATGTTGCTGCAAACAAATCCTTGTGCCTTGCTGAAGTAAACGTAAATGTCTGTTTTAAAGCTAACTGTGATATCATATGTTATGTTACATATGTTATTTTTGATTAGAGATTAGTTAAAAGGCATGCCTGACCTGAGGCGAGGGTTGTGGGCTAGACTCTGAACGCGGGCCCAGGAGTGGTTACTCCGTGGTTGGAGCTCCACTGCCACCTTCAAGGGTAGACGGACCGGCTTCTGGTCCTCCTCGTCACTCACTCCTGCACAAAGGACACAAAGACACAGTGAGACTGAGTAATGAGTAACATCATCGCAGCTCTCTTAGGGGAAAGTCAAGTGTGTTCGAAGAGCGAGAGCTTTATCCTGTCAAGAGCCACATAATAATACATTTTGCCTTCAGGACACTCAGGGTTGGTTTGCGGTGCATAAAAAGAGCCATCCTCAAACAGACAAAAACAGTGAAACATGGCAAAGACAAATATTAAAATATCTTAAATAAATAAAACCACACAACTCAAGCAATAAAATGGACTCTCAGGCTCTGTTAACATTGCAGTTTAAATATTAAATATTTGACACAAGGGTATTTTTTTTTTACAGGCAATATAATTGTATTGCCACTAGAGCATGTCCATTTAGACTTTAAACTTTCTGACTGAAAAGTTTTTCTGTCATCAGAAACAACACCTATTAGCCTCAAGTAACACATTATCTTTATGTATACGTATGTGCGTGTCTATGGAAGATCTGCCTGAGCTGCTCCCACGATGACGCTCACACAGTAAGCAGATGATGATACAGAAGCAGCAGTTTTTTTGTTCATTCAGCTTAGGCGCTGTGAAAAAAAGTCTAAAACGGTAAACCCTACTCTGCTGTTTATTCTGGCATCATGTTGGCTAAAATGTTGTTGACCTTCTCATGTAAACACAACAGGGAATATACCTGCAATATACAGACATGACCTTGATCATTTTTACTGACCTCAAGAGTCGATAAGTTAACTACCGTGACCGTTCTACATACAGCACTAAAAATAAACACAGACTCTAATTTTCCATCCTTGGTTTTCTCTAAGTTTGGTGAGTGACTGTTATTGAACAGAGGGGTACATTACAGCCAGTCAGATCAGTCATCTACATCATCTCCCTCCTGCACCTCCTCCTCACTTTTCTCCCACGGAGTTACCATGGAAACGCCACGAGCCCACACGCAGCCATTGTTATTGCCAAAAACCCCGCCCACACAAACCCTGCGCCCCACCGTCACCATGATTTATTTTTTTTAGCACTGATGTTTGTTTACTTTGTATGTATAGTGTATGATTGGACGTCTATGTAAGCACATGCTCACCATCTGGGTCACAAAGTTTTTTCAGTGCACGGCACATGGGCGCTTTGATTCGCAAGTTCCTCCCTTTGGAGCGTACGGTGGTGGCCCTGATGAAACAGACGGAGCAGCAGTGAAATCACAGTGCACCTTTCAGTGCAGACTCACATAAACACAGACTCATAGACATAATAACCAAAACATTTAACAATACAGAAGCCAGTAAAAAGCAGTTCAAATTGAGAACAGTGAGAGTTTGCTATGTATTTTTTAAACTTTATCGACTTACCCTTGCTGGATGAGTTCGTTGAGCTTTGCCACGTTCTTGTCATCCATTACTGCCAAACACAAAACACAAAGCCGGAGAGATGTTCAGATCCCTGAAGAGCTGCTGTCCCCCATGACTGGGAGCATGCAGTGTTTAATCACATCCCTTGTGTCCCAAACTAACAGCAGAAAAACACTCGCACATAAAACATATAAAACAGACACACATGCACGGCCTTCACTTACATCCTCCAACTTTTTTCCGCAGCTCGGCGTAGCAGATGAGACCGTACAGCTCTTGAGAGGATTTCTTGAGCACTCTGGAGTACACTGAGAACGAAAGATGACACAAGTCACAACACTGATGTAACCAGCAGCACAGGCGACAGGAGCGTATGCTACATAAAGATAACGCAACAATGACACTGAAGGCTTTTTGGGGTGGAAAGAGGCTCGGGCTTATCTGGAGAGAGTTTTTAAACATATGTTTTGGGACAAAGTCTCTCTACCTAACAGAGGCCGGCATGTTATTTTGGTTCACTGTGACAGTGACTTGTTTTCAGAGGCACCGTTGAAGCAAATCTACAAGGACAACCCTAATTCAATTCAACAAATAAACATATTTGAGCTAATAGACAGGCCTTATCCATGATTAAAATAAACCGAATTTGCCGTCCTGTTAGGACCCTTTTAACCCCTGGACATACATTACCACCATGTTAATCGATCTGACAGCTCTCACGGATGCAACACGATAAGTGAGACAAGATGAGACGGTAAAAGTCGCATGTTATTATTGTTAAAAGAATTAGTCAGACATGGAGCTCCATCTCTCCGACCGATACCGCCTGTTTCAGTGGGATGAAAGTAAACAGCAGCTCACCATTGGCAAAGTCGATGTGTTTGGAGATCTTGTGCCAGGTTCGGTAGTAAAAGTGGCGGACCTGCTCCTTGTTCTTCACCATGTTGGCTGGCTTGCCTCTTTTCTTGTACTTCATCGCAATGTTGTTCTGGATAGCCTCAAAATCCTTCCCATGCTGGAGTCCAGAGTGGTAGAAATTAGTATTAGATGTCAAACTTCAAAGTGAAGATTGTGCCACATTAGACAGTCTGTTTGGTTTTACCTCATAAAGCCCCTCAAAAAAGCTGTTTTTGTCCTCCGCGCTCCAAGACTCCCACTGCCGACGGGCCCTCTTCTGGTTACCAGCTTGCTCCTCCTTCTCGGCAGACCCTTGGCCCTTGGAGGTCTTGGACACTCCTCCTGCAGAACCAGCCACAGGCCCCGACTGTCCCACCGTCCCCTGTGAGGAAGAGCCATTCTCTGCCCCTGTGTTACACAGAGAGAGAAAAGGGGTGCACACAAACCCATCAGTCATGAAATATTCAGAGAGAAAACAGATCTTCAACATTAACTCAGAGTAAAAAATGTAACGATTGAGCCAAATGTTTTGGTTGACTGCCCAGGATGTTTTGTATAGCATGTAAAAAAAATACAATTGTAGTTCTGAGGCGCGTGGTTTGGAAGATGTTAAAATATATGCGCACAAAGCCACCCACTGCTATTACACTGCAAAACCTGCAGAGCTTCCCCCTCTGTGGCTCAGCTCTGGCAATGAGGCAGGAAAAGCAATCAATCCCTACGGCCAGGTCCACAGTACACAGGTCCAAAACCAACTCGTGGTGGGCTCCAATGGCCAAGTTTACCCCAGCACAGAGCACAATGCCAGGAGGTATTAACACAAGCATATAGCATCATATTGTTGGTCAACTTGTCGACGCCTGGGCAATCTAAATATAAACTTGATGAGACAGTCTTTTTCCAACAACAAAAGAAATCTACCAGTCATACCTGCCGGAGCACACAAATTCATCATTACACTGTAAACGTTTACTTCTGTCTGATCAGACTCCTATTCAGTTATATTTTTTAGCCTTTCAGAGCATCAAATTAATAATAAAATGTCACTAAATCTTTGAGGAAAAAACAAAATCCTTGCGTAGGGAAGGTCCGGGTTTCTGGTTGGGGGTGTAGCACTTCAATAACAAAAAGCAGAAACCAGCTCAGGAGCTCTATGTTTCAAACACACTGGATTTTAAAGCTGCGGCCCAACCTTTCTTTGCCTCTCGTCCGGAGGAGATGTCTCATTTACATAATGAATCGAGCCATCGTCCGGAGGAGATGTCTCATTTACATAATGAATCGAGCCAGTCGTCCATTAGTGCTCATCATGATTCAAACGAGACTTCAGTGTGTTTAAAAGTAAACAAAGCCTCAGAGGTGGTGTGTTTTCTGTGGCACTCAAGATTCACCAGTGATCAATGAGATTTACTAAAATGAGAATGCACCACCAATGTAAGATATATTTGAATAAAGCGGCTATATTTTTATTTGTTATTATACATTTGATTGATTTAATTAAAAACACAAAATGTTTCAGCAATTGGTCGGATCAATAAAAATGGCTGAAGGCTGCGATATAACCCTGCTCTTTTTTTAATAATCCCTGTAAAGAATAAATAAATAAAAATCAAATAAAAGTGTGAGCAGCTCTCTGTAATAATAATGCCTCTTTCCTGCTACGCTCCATGCAGAAATACTGACGTCTTAAACTATTAATTTTTAATATGCTCACTTGATCATAACAGTCACATCAGCCCACTTCTGTTCAAACCTATAATGGCAAGTTTCCATGAAACTGTAAGTGAAAATATTCAGCTGACATCCTCGTTGAAATCTGAGTTTCTGGCCTGTGACTGTGCTCCTCTTCACATGAATGGTTCACAGGATGGTGTTGGTGTAACTTGGAGCAGCCAGTGATCTACAAGCAGAGCCCCAGAGGGAGTACACAGCGACAAAAAGAGCACCAGTTTAACCATCACTGACGAACAAACTGTAAACACGGTTACAACTGAGAGCAGCTGATCCCACCTTAGTGCACACACACACACTTTCTCTCTGAGCAGGTCACCTATACGGTACCTTTCGATTTTGCCCCGCCATGTCCATTGATGGTCGAGCCGATTGAATCTTTCCGGATCCGTTTACTCGGAGGTCGAACGCTTGATCGGAGAAAATGATGCTGGTCGTGACACGGAGGGGCGGGCTCCGTTGAGGTCTGGGGATGTTGGTTCGAGCTCAGCCCGGTTCGGTTCGGCGGAGAGGCGGGGAGGACCGGAGCTGAACCGGGGCTGAGACCCGTGGCTGATGGATTAAGAATTTCCACTCCGCCGTCTCCCTTTGTACTGCGCTCCTCGCTCGCCTGCTCTCCGCTCTCCTCTTCGTCGCAACCTTCGGGCTTTCTGGACGGATTCCTCCTCCCATCGACACCGATCCCCTCCCTGGAGCCCGGTGTCATGCTGCCAGGACACAATCAGGAAAAATTTGTCAGATTAGGAGCAAAGCGATGTGCAAAATTAACTTCTAAAGACGACGTTCACTGTCTCTCAACATGGCCGCCGCTGTTTGTTTCAAATCCCCTCTCCAGTCCCGACAAAACAACACCAAATAAATGCATTTAACGTCCTCAGATAAATTATATTCAACAACCAAAACAGTTTAGCGACTAGCGGTAGTGTTTTACCGAGTGTCCCTCGGCTGAAATTTGTGATATTTTGGGTTGAATTTCAACTAAATTCAAATGCGAGCGCTTTTCAGTTTAGCGCCCTGCAGAAACGACAACGAAACCTCTCGGTGCATTCGACCTCTAAATAAAGTGTTTATTTCAAACATTAATTTACCCATTTTCGTGCTCTTCGGTAGTAGGTGACGTCTTCTTTCTCTTCACCATGAGTCCGACCGGTTAGATTGACAAATACTGATCAAATCGAGCATAATAAAACCTGGAGCGATCTCTCCGCTTTCTGCCCTCTCCCTTGCTCTTGCTTCGACTGAGCTGAACTCTCTGCGCAGTTCAACTGTTTTCTATCAGCAACAACATTACTCAATGCTTCTTTGCAACGAGAAATAAAACGATATAACCCCACACATAAATATCAAATACACACCGCACACACCGAGGAAGACTGTGCTATAGGCTGTGTCAGCTGAGCCCATCTGAACTGATAAACATAGATAGTTTTATTAACCTGTGTGCAAGTGGACTTTGCCTGTCACTACGTCACCATCGCCTGCAGAAATGATGTCTATAAATCTATTTATTTCAAATACACCCTGCAATTGTAAGCCTTCATGACAATACTCTATTCCCTAACATTACTATCGCCTCGTACAATTAAATAATCATAAGTCAAACACAGGAGCAGGCTTTATGTGCGCCCTGCACATCAAGATCTTGTGTATTACAGTTTTAGGTTGTGTTAAAAGATGTGTACACATCACTGCATTTATACCATTGTGTTTGTTCTTGTTTTTTATTCATTCCTGGATAATGTGAAGGATGGCAGAGCTGGTGTTACAAGTAAGAGAGAGCTAAACAAAGATTAATTGGACATGAGTGGATGAAAAAGATGAGCAATGCACCACTTTTCATGTTCCCACACAGCTTTGAATTAATCTAAGTTTCATGTCACCTGAACTACATCTCTAAATCTCAGATGAATTACATGAGCCGTCAGATCTGAGCGATCTAACAGAAGTGAGAGCCTGAAAGTTTGGAGTAAAGTTGCTTAATAGTCACTTTAACTCCCTGTAACCTTACAACTTTAAGACACAGTAGCATTAACATAAGAAATGCGGCTATAATTTAACTTCAAAATATCCTCTCAGATGTAACTTCAGGTCAGTTTACAATCGTACAGTAACACACTGAAACACATACCACAAAGTTACATGACATATCTCCCCTGTAATGTCACAGCTAAGTGCTTATAACCACTTCTTTACTGTTTAACTCCTGCTCTGCTGCATTACATTAAAAGGTTAATGTCACCTTAAGAGTGCCATGCATGAACACTTGTAGTTATGTGTGTGAACAGATGTCGTTAACTGTTGCACTGAGTTGCATTTCGTGTCTACAACAGTTGTTTCCACACATAACGTGGTGCCTAGCATGGCTGCTGTCTTTGGCTAGCTGATAACGGTTAGCTACAGCAGTTAAAAACAAGCCGCGACGTTACAGAAACTACTTGTAATATAATGAATATTCAACACGGAGCCTCGAGAGGTTTGTTGGATTAAACAACACTATCAAACTTCGAGATTTACCTGAAGTGGAAGCCTGTTGGTGGTGTTGCCCAGTCGAGACACAGGCTAGCATCGCTAGCTGGCGGCAGCTCGTTACAGATGACAGTTCCTGCGGTCCGTTTGTCCACGCGCTTAGGCACGCCCACTACAACTCGAAAACAAACCCTGCGATTGGTCAGAAACACACGAGGGCGGCGGTTGATGTTTGATTGACAGAAAGCTCCGCCAATCGTTAGCGAGAGAGGCCCTGCGGAGGACCAATTGCCACTCTCTTCCTGTCATGCCGTGTAAGTTTCCCCTAATATATATTTTTAAAACGCGCAGTCAGTTTGACTCTTTGATAATGCGCCATGTTCCCTCGGTGATTAAAATGAATTTTAACGAGATTCAATCACCGCTATGGAGGTTTTCTTTGGCGGTCTAAATATAAACCCCGCCCACCGAGTGATTGACGTGTTGATGATCAAATCAACAGGCGATATTCAGAGGAGGCACTTGTATTGAATACTGGCGTACACCGAAAATCACTGAGCTAAGTGAAATCAGGATTTGATATTAACGGCAAAACACTGAGTTGGTTGAAATGTGGCAGCTAGCACAAAATGTGGCATACATAGGCTTTATATTAAAAAATGATTGGCACTTTTTTATTTTAGTTGCTATCTTGGACTCAACGCCAGACGTGCGGGTGATAAGAACAGGCGTCATATTTCAAGATAAGTGGACGGGGTTCGGTTGTTTAAGTGCTCATTGACAGACCAGCAGGGCGGAGTTTTGTGACTTTTTTGCATAAAGGAATGCATTATATTACAGATATACAAACTGGACTCAACACAAAAAGCACTAGCTTCAGTACTGTTGTGAATAAAAGCAGTTTGTTCTCAAAAGACCTCGATTATTTCGTTTATTTCTTCTGGCGGGATGTCTTGCAGCAGGGAAACGAGCGCACCCCGTCACTCAGCACAGTGGCAGTGAACCAGTTAAATTCTCGCGTGTCACCGTTGGGTGGGCTGAAATTCTTCACCGCCGGACGAGGTTTGGCTGGGCACGCGCAGACAGAGGGGAACTTGCTGGTCGTCCAGTTGGCAAACTGACGAAGTTGTCTTCGGAAACTTGAAGGCTCAAAAACATAAAAAAACAAAACAAAAACAAAAAACACTATGACTTCGACGAACATGTTTCAAGGGTTGGATACTGGCGCAAAAACGAGTTCGCGGTGAGTAATGTGTAGTCGTGTAGCTGAAAGAAACGGCCTGCGGTGCGATGTCTTATTATCGAGTGTCGATTAACTGTTATCTGTTATGTGACAGGAGCTTCTCGAAGCTTTTTTTATTACACCACCACTCCTCTGCTGCTGCCTTTGTTTTTAAAACCTATCGCCACCAACCGAGGTGTTGTAAACAAGCTGAGCTGTGTGGGCTGCTCTTGTTGAGCCGGTTTGGTTTTGAGTTGTCTTAACTTGGAAGAGTGAAAGAAGAGTTAGCTTTGAAGCTAACCGACCAGGCGTTGTCTGCTGCTGCGCCTGCGGAAGTGTGAAAGCCACTTCAGGCTGCTCTTCTTTGTACTCGCCACTCGTCGCCCATTGTTCCCCCAGTTGAAGGAGGTTGATTTACCTCGTAGGCGTCCGTTCTTGGTGGGGTCATATCCGCCAAAATAGTCGAGTTCACACATGTTGTGGCTCTGTGAAAGCCTAAGACAAGCTTTCAGACATATGGCGCCATTCCCGGTATATAACCAAATAACCTGTCATTTAGCTGCTTTGGGCTTAAGCTGTCGGGCTGTACTGTAACATATTTATAGCTTGGTTACCTTCTGCGTGTCCTCTTTGTGTGTCAGGCTGCAAAACCATGACATCATGTTTCTAGCAGAAAGCAGTAAACATGATGAACTCTCTCCCCCCCATGACTATAAACCACTCTTTAATTTGGCAAGGATTGACATCATCTGACAAGTGTTACCTTCAGTAAATTAGGTCAGTTAAGATTTAGTGAGAGGAATTCAAAATAAGCCTCCATTTGAACCCTAGCTCACACTTGCACACGCTAATTAATATAATAAATAAGTTGCATATGATGCTGTACAAGTGGGATTATATCCTTGTGTCGTCCGCAGGGTTTTGCAGCCTCCCGGAGGTGGCTCCAGTAACCTGTTCGGCGGCTATGAAGAAGACTCTGCACCATCGAGAAGACCTAATAAGATGGCCTCTAAAGTTTTTGCTCCACCAGAGCAGCCCCAGAGCGCACCCAGGCGCTCCAACCCCCCAGGTCAGACCAGCTTGCTAGGGATGATGGATGTGCAGAGGCGTGATGTCAGTGTCCAGGGTGTGAAAACTGTTACTATAATGTGACGGATCCAGTATAAACACATTCACTGTTCTCTGTGCCTGAATGTACACCACCTCCAGATTTTGTGGAGTATGTGGTACATGAAAGTCCAGTCTACTGTTGACATGAGTCACCCTCACTGCCCCATCTGCCATTTTTTTTCACTGTGGCATCAGTGAATTGCTGCCACTGTAGTATGTGCACAGTATGACACTAATTTGCTTAAGATTTGCATATTGCATGATGTTGAAGTACTCAGAATAGATGTCCTGCCACAGTGTCATAAATCTGCAGGACCACTAAAACGAAATGTCTCAGCAGAACTTAACGCACTGCTTGGTGATATTTTATGTAGGTGGGAAGAGTAGTGGAATATTTGGTGAGCCTGAACCTCCAGCTCAGCCACAGAGACTTAACCCTCCAGGTGGACAGACCAGCAACATATTCGGAGCTGCAGAAAGTGCACCTGTCCAAAGTCCAAACCGAAGCCACCCAAATAAGCCAAAGGTAAGCCACGCACCAAGTTTCATACCTTGCTTTGACTACACATTGACATGTGTTGTTTTTACTTTATTCCTCACTCACCACTGTGCAGGTAGGGTCCAAAAGTCTGCTAGTCACCTCATGTATTCTATATCTGGTCCTCATTTTATCCTGTAAGACTTCAAGAGCGCATTAACCATGTCACATGCCATCGTGTATCAATCAGTCTTCTCTGTGGGTCAATAGTGTTTGTGCCACCAGAGCGTTGTTGGCTGCTGCTGAGTCTGTTGCAGCAAACTCAGCAGTGACACAAATAAATTCCAAGCAGCCACAGTTTAAAGAATAAGGACAGGTGCGAGTTCTCTGTGAACTTGTTGATGTTTGTGTTCCATACAGCTGTTTACACACATACGTACATTACGTAGAGAAGGCATGTAAACACACTGAGGTGTTTGTCATGACTCGGGAATGTTTTAAAGATTCTGGAAGATGTTTTTGCAGTTACTTGTTGTTGTGCCTGGATTCATTTGAAAACTCCTTATCTGCCGGCTATGAAAACTTACTCATCATTTTAAATGTATATCTACAATATTTATAATTATATAAGGTGTTACCTCAGACTGTTTTACTATGCCACAATATTACAGGACTTTGTAGCTGCAAACTTGGTCAAACCACAATGGTCGCTTGCTAGCTATGACTCATTTGATCCTTTACATAGAGGACATGTGACCGAATGTGTATGATGATAGTGTGTGTGTCGCCACATTACTTAAACATGCAGCTTTATTTTGAATTCCTTTATTCAACCAGGTAAAGTCTTGGTAAAAAGATTTTTAATCTTCCACAGAGGCCAGGCGAAAGTTAGTAGCTTGCCAGCTTAAAAGACAAATACCTCTTCCGTTAAGACTACTTAAAGATGCCTTGTGGCCATATTCCACCGGGCATGGATGTGAGATGTTCTGTGTGCGCCGTGGCCCGTTGGAGGTAATCGCAGCCTTTCTAGTCAATGTTTCAAACCCCACCAGAAGCGCCGCGGTCCGCTTGGGGAAAAAATACGGCTGCTCTATTTTTTGCTGCGAGCAGCTACGTAGCATATTTACATATTTACAGCACATAAACCAAAGAAAAATCTCAAAGTCTGGTGGGCAAAATTCTTCTGGAACGCTCCTGGTGTTAAGTCGCATGGAACATTGATCCTGGAAGTTCACAGACTTTGAATCGCCATTTTAGCTTTATTCAAGTAGCATGAAAAAGATTGATTTCATTAATTACACAGTAAGAAATATCTTCCTGTTTTTTACAGGACAATCTAAGCGTGGGACCTGAACCTGAAAGACCAGGTGAGTTTGGGGATTTGTTTTTATACTGAGTCATCCTACTCTCTGTAGCATAAAAACACACTGATAATGAAGTGGAAATGGTTGATTATTTCTGTAAGAGTTTTCTCTTTTTGCTCTCCAAGCACCCGAACCCAAGGTCAGCCAGCCTGAGGTGAAGGAGGAAGCTGCTCCTCCAGCTCCCGTGCCAGCCAAGGAAGAGCCCGCCCCCGTCTCAGCTCCTCCTCCGGAGCCTGAGCCCGCCCCTCCCTCTTCCTCACCTCCTGAGGTGAGAGACGACACTAGTGATCTGAAGAAGCATGAGCCTCACCTGGGACCCAAGCCTCGCTCTCACAACAGGGTCCTCAACCCCCCTGGAGGAAAGTCTAGTGTGGTATTCTACTGATGGGCTGAACACACCACTCCTCCCAGTCTGTGTCCATACACTCCTTGTCTGCTCCCCTGTTACTCTTCTCTCATTCCAACCTCTCCCTCTCCCCACGGTTATTTCACCTGAACATCTAAACGCAGAGCAGGATTTTTTGTTTTTAGTTCTTCACACCAGATTCCTGGTCAAACATGTTGTCCTCAAACTTCTTGCACTTTCAAAACTATCTCTGGCTCCCAGCTCAAATTCTTCTTCAATGAAACCTGCAATCATACAATCACCAACCGGCCAGTCAACAGGCTAGTTAGCGATCACTTTGAATGTGACACTGTTCAATCTCAATATTGTGTGTGTTACTGTTTTTCACGGTTTTAAGCATGTGTGTAAATGTAAATCGGTTTAAGGCACAATTTATTTGTCATTTTTGCATCTCAAGAATGGATCAGACGTTGGAGTGCGTGCTTGTTCAGCTTTAAAAAAAAAACAAAAAAAAAACAAGATTTACATGATTTGTAACCAAAATCATCTGTGACATTTGCTAAATTCAGAGTGACCTTAATGTGTAGGCGTTCAGTCAGGAGTGGGTGAATAAATGTTACCGATAACGTTAAAATGTTTCAGGGAGTTCCACTCGTGCCAGATCCTCTATCGGATGACTACGTAAAACCTTTTTGTTTTGGCCGTGTTAGACGACATCTACCGACTGTATAATCAGAAGCCTTATATTAGCTCAGCATTTTTCATCTCTTCTTGCCTTCTCATGAATTATTTCTTCATGGTTTCCTTCTCTAGATGCCAAAAATTGACCTCGAAACAAAGATGAATCCAGTTGTTTTGCCTACTTCCAAATGTTTCTGCTTCCTTAAATTCCATTTTAATTTTATGCTCTTGTGTCATGCAGGTCCTTTTCTGCTTCTTCCTCATTGCTTGCTTTATCTGAAAACATGCCTTCTTTTCTTTTCCTTTTTTTTTTTTTTTTTTTTTTTTTGCTTGGGGTAGGCCTTTGTTTATGTTTTAAATTAAAACGGCTGAAGACAAGTGAACTCTGGACAAGTGTGTGTGGTCTACCTGTGTCCAGGTGGGCTCATTGATAATCACCTCTTCACCCAACTTCATGATGCACATTTATGGTATTCTGGTGCCGGCCTGTCTCCCCCTGTGTGTTGATGTGCCTGGCAGGCAATGAGCACAACAGAAGAAAGAAATCCTGTGTATTGCAATAAAACTGTTGTTTTGCATTTAGAGTTTGGGTATTTTGTTTACTTCCCAAAAACGTAGTAGTGAGTGAATTTACTGTTCAAAAAATGGAAAAAACACACAGATTAGATTTTTGTCTGGATCAGTGCAAATGTGACATACAAACAAGTCTCATCTGCTCCAGATTTGTAGTTAGTTTGTTGAATCGCTGACACTGATGCTTTTGTCCAGATTTGCCCTTTGGCAGCAGCGCTCTGTGCAAGCTGCTTATACTAGAGACAAAATGGCCACTTTCTGCCTTGGAGGAAAATGTAGTTTTTAGGTTTACAACTACACTTTTGAATCTGTAGTCCTGTTCTTCATTTTCTACATTTAAGCAACAGGCTGAAAGAGCAAACAAAATGCATGTGAGAATACACAGATACTTTGTGTGACGTATAAGAAGCCCACAAAACTACATGTGGTTATAAACATAAGAAATGTGATACTTACGTATACATATACAAAAGCTAGAGGCATCAGGCAGGACTGGATGCTGGCTTATGTAAAAGCTCTTACGTGTACATGACAGCAGCCATGACATTAAAATTTCATGCTCAGCATCCTATTGTGGGTTAAACAAAAAAAAAAAAGACTTGGCGTCTGTGTAGAACGAGTTCTGGCTAATTGCTAGGACCATTATGACCAGCATGTTGAGTAACCAAAGCCTCTCGCACAGCTTGTCTTTAAGAGTGTTCAACTAATGTGTTCATGAAGAACAATGAATGAATGTTTAAAGAAAAGTATAGACAATCTCCTTAACCAGAATTACCGTGCACTTACTGTGTGTAATGTGAGAGCAAACAGACAAGTAAACTCGTGTCTCCATTGACCTCAGATGATGGTACACGACGGGGTTATCTTAATTATTATTAAACTAAAAGATCAAGATGTTTATATTAGTTTTACATTACTCTATAATGTCAAGCATCTTGGAGAAATCTTGAGTTTCTGAGCCGCTTATGGTGCTCATGTCAGTTAAAAGTGTCCCTTCGATGCTGTGTGCTGTGAAGTGTTCAATTTAAAATAAAATGTTTATTACAAAGAGATACAAGGTGACCATGCAGCCATGACGTAACATTCACCTTCTAAGAAAACTGGAAGCCTATTCATGTTTCCCAACTCAAACCTCAAAGTTCATGCAGGTCCAAAAACCTCAAACCAGGGCAGGACTATCAGAGGACCACCCACCTTCTGCTGTGAGTCTGAAGAAAATGAATGAAAGGTGTGACATGTAAATATTGTCAGTATTTCACTGCCACCTGCTGAACAAAAATAAGAAAGACAGTTGAAGCTTTATGCTGATTAAAACAATCCTAGCTGACATTCGGGCATGAAGTCAATATTCATTCTGGTAGATGTAAAATGTTTAGCTTGCAGTTCATTCACGTTAATGCTGCATCTCTCTCTGTCTGTCTCTTTTAGAGCAGCAACTTAAAGACTGAGGTTTGATCATTTAGACCTGATCACAGGTCAGAGATTTACTCATCTAATTTGTGTTTTACGGCACATTTGTGGAATATTTTTTTACATTTTCTTGTGCAGTTATAAATGGTAATATGGAGGTAGTTAGGATTAATTTGTCTTTGGAGCTGAGGGTCCTTTATCTACCCTGTTTTTATGCTTCACTGATCAGTTTTTGTCTCCATTGTTAATCCTCTTCACAGCAAACAATAGCCCAAGCTACACTTGTCTGGCTGAAAGAAAGTTCAAGTGAAAGATGTTTGAGCTCAACTCCTTTCCTTTGTTATTGTCTGGGAGTGATTCTCATACAGTGTATGCTGTCTTGTGTGTGTGCAATCTTTAGGCTATAACCACCCGTCCATCTTAAGATAATAATTTATTACCTGTTGATGATATTTTTAATATTATACAAAGAACAACAGTCTGCACCGACATGTCAGTTAACATGAATTATAAACAGAGCTGAAATATATACAATATATTTCTTCTAATGTGTCTAGTGTGTGTTTTGAAAGTTGGAGATCAGGAATGTTCACTGCAAGAAGATTTTGCTACTCTGTTCCTCTCCTCAGCAGAGTGTATTTGCTGCAATCACCTGATAAAACTCTGAATCTGGAAAGCTGAATTCCTCCCTCTCTTGATCAATATGACTGCAAAGTCCTGTCATGGAGGGAAATCTCTTTTCTGTCCATCCAGGTGCCAAAAAAGATAAATATATACCCTCAAAGATCTTGCAGATTCATAGCAGACACTCTTAACATTCCGGATTAATTCACCGTGGTTATAAAAGATCATTTCAGCAGGTTTAATAATTAATTTAAGGCACTTTTGCTGAGCTGCACTTTAGGAAAACACAACTTTGACATTTAGGAAATGCATTGTTTTTGTTGCCAGTGTTCAAACAATCAAAGCTGCTCTCTCAGGTGAGAGACAGTATTTCTCAAAGCTTAATCCAAATTTAAACTAATATCTTTAAAATAATTAACAATAAGGTTCTTTAAAGTATATTTATGTATAGACTCTTTTGTTTGTCTGCATTTTATTTCATTTTCGGAGAGTGCATTGTCATTATTAATGCATTCTAGCAGCAGGTCCTGTTGCGGACTGAAGTCAAGTCAGATACAAAGAGAGTGTAGAAAAAACTCCATTTCCGGTTTCAACCTCCAAAATAAAACTACTAGAGAGGCTGTGACTGCATAAACCAAAATACAAAAGACAAGGCTGAGGACACTGACACCATGTCCTCAGTACTGTTTAAGTATTTAATTAAGTATTTAGTATAGATTATTAGGAAGATACAGGAAATATAAATTAACAAATCTGTGTGATAAATAAATTAAAATTTACATTTAAAATTTAGAATTTCTTGGGTAACGCTGGGGTAATTTAGACCTGAGTAATTATAGTTTAAATCTTTTAAAAACCTGAATATGGCTCTGAAAAATGAAATGTTTCTTATTCAGATTTGTGTTCGGAATATTATCAAGCTGTGAGTACGTAAGATCACAGAGTTTAAAGGGCAGAATGAAGGAAGCGAAGTGAGTCAGTCTTCATAAGCCGAAATGTTAAAATGTCCAACTTCGCAGCAGAAATAAACATGTTTACAGCCTGGTACAAAAAACAGTTTTGGTCTCTTTAGCTAATTTCCTGTACTGGGGGTAATTTTGTACCTAACTCACCTGTTCAAATTATATTAAGGCATAAAGTTATGCAAAATTAAGAGCATGGTTGCTTTGATTGACAGGTGGGTGCTGTCTGAGCACCAAGGCTTCATTCGACTCATCTCAGGTCCACCAACAACTGCCTAGATTAGCCAAAGAGTGGCAGAGGCAGAACTGCCAAGTCATTTTATTTATTTATTTAACTTTAAGTTCAAGTTTCAGATTTATTTATCATATGCAGGTAAAACAGAGTCAACAACACAATGAAATGTGTTGAACAAGAGGAACAGGTCAGCTCAGCATTAAGAGTGCATAACAGATAGAAATAAGCTAAAGAAGTCAAATACAACAAAAAATTAGGTAAAAAGTGATATAAATACAAAAGATAAAATCAAATAGAATGTGGAAAAAATGTAAATATGCTTATAATACAAAATATACTAAAAATAGAAATATATTTTAATCTAATATATGCTGTACAAGGTTGTGACAACTATATTCAAGTATTACTATATGAATAGATATTAATCATCTATAATTATATTGTTTTTACTTAGTATTTATTTAATAAAAACTGTCTATTCATTTGTTTGTTTGTTTATAGACTCTAAACAAACTTGAAAAAACTTGCAATACTTTGCACTGCACAGCCAACTGTTACATATTTCTTTTTTGATATACCTCACTGTGTATACTGTAAATTCTGTCCATACTGCCATATAGCCATACATATACTATTTTATAGTTTTTTACATCTTTTACTTATATTTTATTTGTCATGTTTATGCTGTTTGCACGGGATAAGAGTGGAACGACATTTCAATACTCTGTATGTCCTGTACATAAAGCAGCATGACAATAAAGTTGTTATTGTCACAGTAGTACTCCTGGTGAAAAGTCAACTAAAGATTTCGTTAGCTTTATTTTGAAATCGTGACGCCGACTACCGGCACGCTCTGTCTGACTTGACGCACGTGAGCGTGCTTGCTCAATGCAGGCGGTGTGACGTCATCCGGAGCAGGTCAGCTGGCTCCTCCATCTGAGCAGCAGGAGAGCCTCTCCCACAGGGAGACATCACCATCAACGCCCGAGCCTGGCCAGCAGCAGCGGGGCCCGCTGGAAGGAGACACGAAACATGGAAGACGCGATGTTATAGAGGCGGATCGGGCGTCGGCGGGGATCGGGAGCGGTTTAGATTATTTATTTACATATTTATTAATTTATTTATTTCCCCCTGCCAGTAATGGCTGGGGTCCATGGCTGCGGCTGCTGAGAGGCAGGTGCAATATCATCGACGAAGGCGTTTCGCTCCCCGGCATGGGCGATCCACAGGCCGGCCCACTGCACATCCACTGCTCCCCGGATCAGATGCGCTCAGCGGTGCGAGAGCAGTAGCTGGGCCCGCGTCTGGAGGCGATACATCGGGTGGTGGTGGTGGTGTAAGAGGAGAGGGGGGGCCCTCTTTATATCAAAACATTAGAGCCAATATTTCCAGTACCGACCTCAAGGTTATGCGCTGTTATACGCAACAGCAGCCGGGTTTAGTTGAGTGAGTCTGTGCAGCTGCAAAATGTCATAATTTGTCTTTATCAGAGGAAAGACTGAGATTGAATGTCCCTTTTTCTGCGCTGAGCGGATCCAAACCTTGTGACAGTCTCGCCTTACAGGCCTGAAAAACTGTTTGAACGCAGCCCTCCTCACATCTGCAAAAAAAAAAAAAAAAACAGGAGCCGGCTCCAGCTGCCAAGATGATGGAGCTACCGATAGACGAGGTGGTCTACCAGGACGACTACGGCTCCGGCACCGTGATGTCGGAGCGGGTGTCCGGTTTGGCCAACAGCATCTACCGGGAGTTCGAGCGGCTGATCCGCAGCTATGACGAGGAGGTGGTGAAGGAGCTGATGCCGCTGGTGGTGAACGTCCTGGAGAACCTGGACGCGGTGCTGACCGAGAACCAGGAGCACGAAGTGGAGCTGGAGCTGCTGAAGGAGGACAACGAGCAGCTCATCACCCAGTACGAGAGGGAGAAAGCTCTACGCAAGCAGGCGGAGGAGGTGAGTGACCTGCAGGCTCTGATGGGGGCCCTCTAACCCCGCATCCTCACATCCAGCTTCACGGTCTGAAGTGACATGTGACTCATGTTTAGGCCTGTGACAGGACACTGTTGAGCTTTAATCTCAGTACAGTGCTGACACACTGTCAGTTCTGCTTTACGTTAAAAATAAAGTCCCTATAATAAAAACTTAAAACGTGAATCACTGCACAGTGAGTAAAGATAAAGCAATGACATGAGAATAGTTTGTAAGTTTGTCTTTACTCAGCAGGAAACTGAGACTTTTTAAGACATCAGTGCAAAGTTTGAAGTGTTAAACAAAAGTATGTAGTCCTTCTCACTCTATAAAATACCTCACAGTTCAAGAGATTTGAATCTAAATCTGCTTTTCAGGGATATCGAAGTGATTCTATACGAGTTAAGCCAGAATGTTGAGGTCAACATACCACAAACAAAGGAGTGTTTCTTTAGCAGAGTAAATATGTACAGTATGTGGGCTATCTCAAGTACATGCATGTAAAAAAGTGCCCAGAGGTTGAACATACACACTTATACTGTCACAGCAACACATTTATATGCATGTATGGATATTCCTACCGCTGTAAATACTGATGCTACATGCAGTACAAATGTGTGTCTTTGCAATAAGTTAGCTTCATATTTTGTTGCTTTTTTTTATTTTACCTGAGCTGACACGAGTCTCACATGCAAATACGTCCATAATATGCAAAGACCAGATATTAGTGTGTGGTGATAAAGGTGCAGTCAGCAAAGCTTTGACAGATGAAGAGTGTAAGCACAACTCTGAGTGGGCGTTTACACTTGAACACGCAGCAGAGAAGAACGGGGACACAAACAACAGAAGTGGACATTAAATATGGAGCTATCACATTACAGGTTAAAAACTCCTCCCTTGTCCACCACGCAGTCTTTTCTCTGGACCGGTGTGTCACAGCAGCAGCCGTGGGATCATAAAGCGACTTTAATCCTCCTCCCATCCAAAGAGGCCTCAGCATATCTCTGACAGCCCTGCTTGTATCAGCTCAGCTCAGCTTTTAGTCATCACCTTGTCACCCTATGACGGATATCTAATTTGTTTTCACTTTAACTTGTTTTAACAAAGCTGTTTAGGCATATTTGAGCTTCTTTTAAATAATTTTAGCACAAAACATAGTTGCTTAGTTAGTATTAATACTAGAACAGGTACTGCAGGTAACAGTAGACACGGAGCGGGATGAAGCTTTTGTTTTATTTGAAAGAACAGGTCCAGTCACATTTTTCAGTTTTTTGTTAACATCTATAGGAAAACTGGAACTGAAAGTATTTGTATGGGGGGAAAAAAGGGAAAAATCACAATGGCTGTATATCTCTTTACATGCACAGTAGAGTTGGATTTACCCTGCACTCGTCTGTCTTTCAGTTAAGAAAGGAAAAAACACAGCAGATGTAGCTCAACATACTTTATCTTTCCACAAATTCTTGAAAACAACTTGTTAATTCCAGTTAAAACAAGATTTAAAACAACCTGTGTGTCCACAAGTTCACCTGTGTTTCCTTTTTGTCATACAGACTATCCTTGCAGTATTAATAAAGTATATAATCCTTATTTTCTGTATTTGAGGGAGGGTTTTGGTGAGCGTGCCGGCACCCTGACGCAGAGGAGCTGCTGGCTGTCAAACAGTTCACTGAAGCTGCGCCTTATCCAGTAGTTTTAACAAGCATATAAATATATATATATATATATATGTATATTTGTATTCTTTTACTTCTACAGTAAAAACTGCGTTTCATAATGGTGCAACGCCTGTTAAATGTTTTCGTGCAACATATTTGATATTTTTTTACTTTTCATATGGTTTGCAGCCAGCGACAGAAGTCGATTTACATTTCCTCTCAAATTAGGTGACAAATTTGAATGGAGCAAATAAACAGAGAGATTCCTGTCTGACTGTCAGAGGGATGGGATGGGGGATGGGATGATGTGCGAGGGGTGGGGAATCATAGGAAATCAATAGTGCACAGAGCACACTGTGGGAGCCTGGCACTGTAACCTGATTTGTGCTTATGAGGAGCAGAGACAGAGCAACAAAAGCAGACAGAAACACTCTCTGCAGTGTGAGCAAGTGAACGCACAGGCCTGGATAGGATAGAGTCAAAACAAAAAGACAGCATGAGAGAGTGAATCTCACTACCCGGAAACGAGAAACAATAACACATCGCCTCGCAAGACGCAAAGAGAAAAAAGCGGCTCAGATTACAAGGTTATTAGGCTCGAGCTGATGGTAAACAAAGCCGCAAGTCCCTGTGTACTTGTGTAGCCTTCAACCAAGACATCCAGGATTACATCTCTTTAAGTGAGGTTAACAAATTCAGCCATTTTGTTGGATCTTTGTTGTTTTTTGTACGAAGCCGCTGCCGTCTGTGATGATCCATCACTTTGTATCACTAACTGTGCCGGTTTCACACGTCTCAGAGTGTGATGACAGTAAAACATTGATCATCTCCGCCTTTATCAGATCATGCTCTTATCATTATCCCTCTTGAGGTTTTCCTTCAGACTGTATGTCATTATTTTCATGCTGTTGTCTGCTCAGGTAGCACACCGTGTAAATAGTTGGACGTGTGACCACATTGCAGTCAAACACACTCAGCCATGGTTTGTTAGGTAATTAATTATTCGTATTGGACGGGGAAAACACAGTATTGCAGTATATAATTACATAAAATCTCTCACTCTACCTGTGCTATTTAAGTTTCTAGCCATCAAACCACTACATACTGTATGCCGCACCTCCTTAACGCTGCATTTTAATGTCAGGGGATAGGTGTCAGATGCAGGTATAAGTGCAGTGAATAGAGGAGTGCATTTGAAGGGCGCTACTGTAGGACATGTTCCCAGTCCAAAGGGGGATAGGACACTGTGTGATGCTGTGGTCTGCACAGCACAGTGGTGGTCACTAGTTTTAGACGAGTACATCTTTAATTTAAAGACACAGTATGAGACGCAAACAGCATCAAGGCTTGGCAGTCGATTCACTTTTTCCTGAGTCATAAAGTTGTTTTGCTAAAGCAACTGTGATATCACAGCTGAAACAACTAATTGGTGCATTTTCCTGCCAAAATCCACTCTGCTTATGATAAACGAGCGCTGTGTTAGATAGCAATAGCAGTTGTTGTACATGTATCGCGCCGTAGGTCATCGCTTTGACGTTTCATGTGGTGCATAGTCCTGCCTGCAGCCGAAGGATTACAGTATTAAGACTCAGTGGACTTGCAGCACTGAAAAAAGGACGTCATTGTGAACAGCTTTATTAAAAAAACAAACAAACAGGCAAATTGAAGAGGAAGTAGGCTGCTCTGTGTTTGCCTATTCTGGTTCCTCTGACTGAGTTTATGTGTACACTGTGGGACCAACTGAGGTAATATCTAGAACTGCTGACCAACTCCAGCCTTTCTGTGAGAGACTGAAGGCTTTAAATATCATGGTCTTCTCACCCAAACACTGTTTATGAGTCATGCAGGGTAGACTACAGTTCATGAGTCACTGAAAGTTTGTGAACAATATCATAATTACAGGACGACACTCACCACATGCAAAGTAATCGTGGTGTGCAGTTTCTTTCTATGAATCCAATCTATATACGGTAGTTACACTATTATTTCATCCATTACTTTATGTACTGTTTGTAAATGTATTTGCAGCTTTGGTGAGATCTATTTTTGTGCTCATGTGTCCTCCATCAGAAATTCATTGAATTCGAGGATGCGTTGGAAGCTGAGAAGAAGGATCTGCAGGGGCAGGTGGAGTTTCTGGAGCTGCAGGGAAAACAGCTGGAGCTTAAGTCAAAGAACTACTCTGACCAGAGTGAGTGGATCAACATGCTTTATTATAACTTAATATACTGTGTGTGCAGCACATCTGGCTGCTTTCAATCAGGATCATCATAATCTCCAGTCTTTAAGAAGATAAACATCAAAACAACAAACAGTATGCATTAAAAATGATTTTAAATAAGCAGGAACACGTTTGAATTGACAAACAGTTTGACTCTGAATAGTAAAAGAAGCCCAAAACATTCAAGTCTGTGTAAAGTAAGAATAAATATGTATTCTGAGTTGACCAAAGAACATGTCACATATTTAATGTAATTTGAAAGAATTGCCTTGACACCTTTACCTTTATCGATTAATGTTGAGCCCAGTACTTTAGGTGTAATAGCTCTGCAGCTCTTCAGGCTGTTTTTCTTCAGGCACACTGAAGCTCAAGAGAACATTTCCACTGTAGTTGTAATGGGAAGATGGAAAGGGAAGTAGATATAGTACATGTTGTATTCTTGGATTATTTTACATTCTTCACTTGTGACGACCATGGAAATACTATAATCTCACACTTCTCTTCTATATATTTCCTGTTTGGAGCCATAATTGCATTTTTTTAATCTCTGCTGACTATGTTAACATCACATCTTAGCTTATAACTAATCATGGATGTATGTACACTACCTGCATGAATTTGACTCCATAACAGGCTGATATTGAAACAAAATATTAAAGGAAATGAAAAACTTATTTTAAAATACATTCCAGCTTAGTATTTTAATAGTGTTGTGTGTTTTTAAATTCCTCCAAGTACTGTCAGTGGTACACGCAGCCCAGTTAGAGAAACAGTGCCATAATCTATTAGTTTTGCTTTCTTGCCACCAAGTCTTTGCGAAGATTGGCAGTGAAATTTAAATTGCTAAATAACAAGTGTTTAGTCATTTCAGCCTCTCCTGAATATTTTGTTATTTTTCTTTTCTGTTAAATTTCAGCCTCTCCTGAATATTTTGTTATTTTTCTTTTCTGTTAAACTCTCCTCGCTCTCTTTCTGCCTCACAGTCACTCGGTTGGAGGAGCGAGAATCAGACATGAAGAAAGAATACAACGCTCTGCACCAGCGCCACACCGAGGTAAGACCAGTCAGGGACCTTTAACTTCTACAATAACTTCTCACATTTCCATTTCTATATCTCCACCAAACACACATGCCTGTTAACTAATAGTGATTTGAGTACTCTTGATAGCGATTATCTTAAATAAATAATCAACGTTCAGCTTAACTGTTATTATAAAATACAGATGTTTGACCTAGAACAGAATAAAACAATAAAATATAGCATGATTAGTATATAACATCATGTTTCTCTCCCTCTCTTCTCTCATCTTTTCTTCATCTTGCCCTCGTGGATCACAGATGATTCAGACGTACGTCGAGCACATAGAGCGGTCCAAAATGCAGCAGGCAGGGAGCAACAGCCAATCAGACGGCCCCGGCTGTGGACGAACGTGAGTCGTTTTTACGCATGTGTCACTGTGTAAAAGGTTGCACATTAATCTTTGAATCTGAACTTTCATTCATCGTCTCTGTTGCTGCTGTTGCGTGTTTTGTCCTGAGTGTATTGAGCTCTTCATGCGTCAACGTGCTCATTGTGTTGACGCTGGCATTTGTTTGTCAGGAGCCGTGATGAACAGCTGGTACTTCCCCTCCTGACAAGAGATGAGAGGAAGTGTACAAAGAAACAGCCGTTGAGTGCGGAAATAATTCCAAAAAAAAGAGAAAAGTTTGGAGTTTATTTGCCAGTTTGCAGTGTTCAGCAAATGACACAAGCCATCAGTCCTGAATATATATGAGCATGAAGCGAGACGAGGACAGGGACATCTGGTGAAGCTTCTGTAGCTGAACTGCAGATTAGTCACCTCCTGCAACATGTTCACTGTAAACACAGTAATTTAAATATCTATCCAGTGACACTGATTATTTAAAGCACCCTGATCCAACAAATCTTCAACTATTAGAAATAGAGCTCCACCAGTGTTTGCCCATGATTGTCTCTGTTTTTAGGATAGATACTGATTAGGCTCACAGTTGTTCCTTCTTAACAAAATTCGGATTAATTTGAATAATAACAATCTTAAAAAGTACTCAACTGCAAAAATACTTTAAAGCAACATTGTGTAGAAATATTTTTGTGATTTAACACCTCAGATTTTAGAGTGAAATAGTCACCTTTCATTTCACAAAGCTCTCACCAACGATTAAAAGTCAGTCCCAGATTTACTCTTGTCGGGCTCTTTTCTCCCCTTAGCTCCCCGTCAATGTCCTCTTTGGTCTTTTTACCTCTGTCATTATGTCCATAAAGGCTGCTGAGCCTGGTTACTTTGCCCACTTGCCCAGCTCCTGTTCTGGCAGGACACCAGCTCCACTCCCTATCAGCATTGCCCCGTACCGTGGATCTGAAACCTCCTCTTCCCAGTTGTCCAGTGTTAGTGTTTGTGATACAAACACAGTGCTCTGAGCTCACAATCATTAGCTAACAGTTTACTTTACTGTCCATCAGGAAACTCTGTAAATTAAGGGAAAACCATCTATAAAACATGATCCAGTTTCACCAAAATCAGTGAAATAGTTGTTGGTGTGTAATGTTACGTGCTTCTAACAAGGGATCGTACCCGGATCACAACGTTACATAGAGCAGAAACAGACACCGTTCACCTCATTATGAGTCAAAGTTAAAATCAGTTGTTTTATGGTAGAAAAGTTACACAGTGTTGCTTCAAAGCTGTGGTCAACTTGTAACGGTGGTAAAGTAAGTGTGTGTGTGTGTGTGTGTGTGTAGGTGTGTCTGTTTTCATGTGTCATGGCATGTTCACGTCTGCTGTCTCTCTCTAATCGGTGTCTGTCTGTCTGTCTGTCTGTCTGTCTGTCTGTCTTGCTGGCTTGCTCTCTGTGCTGCTGTTTGCACAGTCAACGACACACATGGAGGAAAAGGTAAATTCAACCAGTGGTCCCATAGCTGATCTTCACGCCTCCTCCCTCATCAGCTCCACCGTCTAAACCGGCCTGCTCTGACTTCAAACATGATTTCAGATTTACTGATGCCCCCTCCTCCTCCTCCTCCTCCTCCTCCTCCTCCTCATTAGTTACTGATGCTATAATGTATCAACAAAGAATGAAATAAGGAATGGTTCAGAGGTCATGATGAGCAATGCAAACCCCCGTCTACGTTCCTCTCTGTCTCCCTCATGAGTTGCGTTTGTCTGTCTGCCTGCTCTGCTTGTCTGTCTGCCACATGTCCAAGAGTGAAACAAGTTATAGTTATATCGATATGGATTATTATTAAGCAAAGAAGACACAGTAGGTGTTAGATTTGTGCATGTCTGATGTATCTAGAGTGGATTATCAGCCTGCACAGCAGCAACCAAGGAACTAACGCAGATGTAGGAATATATTTTAACTTGCTGTACTCTATATAATGTATATTTTTCTCCCTGTAGTTGCCTGTGTTGGTGCCTCTGTCTGTCTGTTTGAATGACTTGCATCTGTACCCAGAGTAAATTAAGCAAAGCTCACGAGGCGGATGTGTTGGCCTGGTGGACTGGACTGCATGCCCTCAGAGCGCTCCTTGCTCCTTGTTGTAGGGCAGACATTTTGCCCTAAAATTCCCCATCCCGTGTCGTGTGCTACTCTTTTTTTTTTTTTAAATATCAGGATGTTGGTTTGATTGCAGGCGTTTGCTGTTTCTATGTGGAGCTCCTCATGTATGTGTTTGTTCCTCCTGGGTGCTCAGTGTAACTACGCTTATTCACATTGTTGCTGAGAGTTAGATGATAGACTGGCTGTGTGGATATGAGCGTGGTGTCAATCTTCTCATCTAACTCTCAGCAAGAAGGCGAATAAGAGCATTTCCAAAATGTTGACCTGTGTCTCAACATTTTATTTTGTGCCTTGCATCTAATGCATGTCAGGATAGGCTCCAACCCTGGAGAGGAAAAGGTGATTGGATATGATAAATGAGTGTGAATCAGTCAGTCTCATGTTAGTCTCCACCCTTCTTTGTGTCTCCTCTGCAGCAAAGCAGAGCGCCCGCCATCATTGAGCCTGTACCCCAGCGGCGAGGGCATGGTACGTGGGGGTCTCGGGGGGGCTAGGATGATGCCCGGGAAAGACATCTGGCAGGTCAGCGAGCTCGGCCAGTCCACCTTCTGCTCTGCCTATCAGGTGGGACAGACAGCGGCCCTGTTCTCCTCCACGACCACAGCCTGGGGAGTGGAAGAGGGAGGGGCAGCTTTTACTGCTGCCCGTCCCGCTAACCACACCCAAACGGACCGCCCCCTCCCCCCTCACGCCTGCTTGTGTCACTTTAAAATAAACGTATCTTATTCACTCATCACCTTTTAAAATGGACACTTTAAAGTTAGATCTGTTAGCTATATCTGTTGACTCAAGCAAGCAGGGGTCCATGTCGTTTTTCTCCATGGAGTTTTCTTTATAGCTGTGTTATTTGACTGTGTGATCGTGGAGCTTCTCCCATACGTCCTCATGTTTTAGTTTACACTAACACATTAAGTGTTTCTGTTTCTGTTACTCATACAATTTGATGGCAGATAGTGTATCTGTCTTTATCTGTGAGAGAAACAGCAAAGGTAAGAGCAAAGACTCTCACACTTTTTATGCTGCGTAAAATATTCATTAAAATACAGTCGACATGTTCGGCTACAGACACAGCAGGCAGGTGTATTCTTAAAATAAGAACAATTTTTATCGTTGACTGTTGAATCCTGAACAGAACCGGTCCTAGCTAATAGAGATCATTTGATGTTAAAGGCACATTCCTGATCCACACTTGGCATCGCATTTTAGCTTTTAACTAATCATGAATGTGCGAACATGACAAAGTATCAGGTAAAAGATACAGAAACAAAATATTACAGGAAATGGAAAAACTTATTTTAAGTTATTCAAAAAAGGTTGAGTGTCAGGCAGCTGGACTTGTTTCGTGATCTAAAAACAAGTTCAGTTGCTCCAGACTCAACATTTGAAGAAAGATGACCTGGATGTCTGAGAACCTTCACAGACTTAGTTTAAGTTACATTCCAGCATAGTAGTCTGAGTTCATTTTCAGAAAGTTGACTGTGACAATCACAAGATGCTGTCACAGGATTAATCTGTAAAGAGCCAGAGGGCGGTATGAAGCACAAGTTCGGGTAGATGATCCATTAAATCAGTTTGATTCTGTGATCTAAAATAGATGAAAAAGTTAAGTGGTAATACATCCTGTGTTTTAACAACATGAAGCATAGAAGACCTAAAGTTGTACCACAAAACTTGGAGCTAAGAAAGTCATACAGTTCTGTTTGTGTCTTTGTCTATGTTCTCGTCATCTCGCCGTACGTTAAGGAGGACGGATCAGAGTCAGATTCTGTGGCAGCCACACCGAGCAGCACGGGAAGCAAGTCCAACACACCCACCTCCTCTGTCCCCTCCGCCACTGTCACCCCCATCAACGAGGGCTTCCTCCAGCACGCCGACTATGATGCAACGCGAACTGGTAACCGCAGGAAAAGTGCCAAGCGGCTCAGCCGAAATATGGAAGTGCAGGTTTCTCAGGAAACCAGGAATGTCAGCATTGGTGAGAAGAGGACACCAAATGTTTACAAAAATGACCTGTGCAGTTTGAGTCTTTGAAAGTTGCAGCTGAAATGTGATTCTGTGCGTCCCTGTTATGTGTTTTTAAGGTATGGGAAGCAGTGATGAGTGGTCAGAGTTTCAGGAGATAATTGATTCAACCCCTGAGCTGGACATGTGTGTGGACCCCCGAGTGTATGGAGGAGGAAACAGGTACAAATACACGTTAACATGTACAAAACGTGTTGACAGTGTACAGTAAAAATCTTCCATCTCTAAAGGTTTAAGGCCATTTTTACAAAAGTTTCAAAGGACAACACCAGTATGTTTGTATATTTAAATGTAAGAGTCAGGTTACTTCTCCTTTAATTTGACTAGGGAGCTTGCTCAAAATTCAAAACTCAGACTCAAACTCAAAACAACTTTATTAATCCCACTGGTGACGATTCGTTTGGAGCGTTTTCTACACACACAGAAACACGGGAAACATGCAAACATACAGATGAATGATAGGGACATACATGTGGAAGAGTCAATAAACATCCCTTTGCTTCACTCACTGTTTAGACTCGTTGCTTGAGTTTGGTAATTCAACACACCGAACATCATGTCTGCAATTATATATCATGTTGAAATTATGTTATGGTTTTGTTGTGTGTGTGCAGAGTTAAAATTTGAGAAAGGGCTGAAGTTGCCAGACATTTGATGGACAACAAGCACTACACATGTGCTGCACTGCTATAACAAAGTGTCTTTTCCCCAGCTGGTCTGGTGTTGTTTACCTGCTGAAAGGACTCAAATGTTGTAATTTAACGATGTACAAGTGATTGTTTTTTTTGCTGCTTTCCCTGTTTTCGTTGATGAAATCTGCCGTGTGTTTCAGTCCCTCTCAGGGCATCGTGAACGAGGCCTTTGGCATCAACACCGACTCTCTCTACCACGAAATCAAAGACGCCAAGTCGGACATCATTGGAGATGTAGATGCAGGTGCCGAGCTGCTAGGTATGAACAGGACATTTGCTGCAGCCATACATATGCTGAAAAACCTAAAGCTTGGCAGCGAAATGAAAGCAAATTTGACGGTTACAACTTTTTAGTTTAGTGATAAGTATCTCAAAGGCTCAGTGATATCAGATCAGATCCAAAGTAAAGGTCGGATGCATGTGCACGTTACACTAAAGCCAGCATTTGTTGTTGCTTTGCGTTACCGCAGGGCAGGAGCTCCATGTGGAGGCTGTGTGACTGTGCCACTGCACTGACTCTCACTGTTTATTTTACCTTGCATGGCTGAGGCTGGACTACACTCTATGCCAGCAGCTCATCCCTGCGTCACATCCTGAAAAAAAAAACAACATACAATCCCTCACTGGCTGCAACCCCCTCCTCAACCCCAGCTGCCCATTCATGCAGTGTTTTATTATTTCTTTGTCTACTTTGTTTGTTTAACCCCTTTTTTTACGGGGCAGAGGCATGTTTGATGCAGCCCGAATTTCAGGTTTTGAGTCTAAAGAGATTTTTTTTTATAAAGTTTTAAAAGACTTCAAATCATATTTATGCTCCTTATTTATCTTCGAGGTCCATTATCAGCTGATTTCTTTTGGGCCAACTGAGTTTTGATTTTTATACAGCAGCAATAGAAAGGCCCGTCTTCTTGTCCATCTGTTAACTCTCACCCGTTTCCTTTTTTTCCCCTTTTATGTGCTTCTGCTGGTGACACCCATAGGCGAGTTCTCAGGTGTGTATCTTAGCATGCATTGTTTTTTTTCTTTTACTCTCTCGACTCCTCTCTACTCTCCAAAACTCCACAGCTAAGAGTAAATATCAAGGAGTGCATACAAACCGGGAAAAGGTTACTGTAGTTTGAATTATGAATGTTTGAGGATGAATTTATTGCTTAGAAATCTGAATAATTTCAATCGATGCCCAATATCTTTACACGATATCTTATTGCTTTAAAGTCACAGTGAATTTATTTGAATCCAAACACATCCATCCCACTGGTTTGTAAACTGGTTTTGGAAGTTTTCTCTGGGACTTTAAAGTCAGTCTGATGTTTGAATAAATCAGGTCAGGTCGCAGCTTTTCTTTTCTAGTTCTTTATCGCTGCTGCTCTTCATCGATTCCAAATTAATAAATGCTTATCAGCATCCTCTCTCTTACCTTTCTGTCTATCTTTTCTTCTTCTTCTTCTTCTTCTCTGATCTGTGGCCTCTCCTCCCTCTCCATTCTTCTTCTTTTGCCTCCAGTCCGTGATGATTTCTTCGGTAAGGCATGCCTTGCCTACGCTCACATGGTCACATTATGCTTGTTATGTCATTACCCCGGCCTCCAGCTTTCACATCTTTCTGGTTCCTTCTTTGTATTATTTTTTTTTCCTGTGGCTTTATATTTACCTTTGCATCTCACAAACTTCATTTTTAGAGCTCTCTATTTAGAGAACATTGAAAATAAAAATCTACTTTTGTTCAGATGGAAAACTTTACTGGAGAATAATGTAATGCTAAAGAGGCAGAAGAGAACGCTGAGTCAAGAACAAAACAGTGAAAGTCTTAAAAGGTAAACGGATATGAAAAGACAGCCAGTTCAAATATACATGACTATCAACGCACAACAAGTCTGACAACACGTTAACAACCTGAAAAAGTCTGAAATAAAATAATTTTACGGCTTAAGGGCTGAGGGTGAATTAAGTCTGTCATTATTTTTAACTTACTTTTTTATTGAACATATAAAATGACATACAGGTAACATTACTAGGAGCATACAGTAGGAGATGCTTCTGCAGTTAAACTTGTCCCAACATATAGTCATGTGACCACACCATGTCATGAAATATTTCTTCCTCCTTCAGAAACAAACATTGTGTAGCATCATATACATCCACTTAGTATGAACTGTACTACAGTCAGTACAAAGAGAAAACTAAAAATAGAAAAAAGGAAAGAGAAATGAGGCGACTAGAGTTTTTTCTTTTTCTTCTTTGAGCTCATTTTTTATTAGTTGTCCACAACAACATCGTAGCGTATACATTTTCCTCTGTACAGCTGTAGACAACAATTGTACACATTATATTTAAGTTAAAGTTACAAGCAAATAAGAACAACTAACTAACTATATATGATATCGTATAGAAACCAACAGTACTTACACTAAAATGCAGTAAGGCGTTGACATGACAGTACTCCACCGCTGAGTAAAGACGGATGTTTGGAGCCTTAATAAATATATGATGTGCTCCATCTGATCAAGTTCCCAGACCTTCTGGATCCATGTGTTGGCTTCAGCCATCTAACACTTCAAGGCTGCTGTAAGTAATATATTTAAAAGATATTACCGCACAGACAAGCTGTAATTGTTCATTGTCTCTGCTATCAAAAGCAGAATTTTCAGAAAGTCTATCATAATGCCATAGAGTCATTATTTTACCATATCATCCAGATAAAAAGTATATTCTAGTAAGTCAGATTAAAATGCACAAAGAAAAGAGTTAATGTTAAGTTGTTTTTCAAATATTCATTGAAATGGTTGGGGAGTACAACGTCTATAATTTTGCAGAGAGCTGTTCATGTTTTTAATGATAAAAACTAAATAATTGGTGTTAAAGCTTGAATAATGTGTTATAAACGTGATGCATAGCATGTTTAATAGTGTTATCAGGCAACAGGAAGTGATGACACTCACTGTTTGAAGTCGCTGACGTGTTAACGTGTTGTTAGCGTGTTATAAGTCATGTATGTTTGAACTGGCTGTGTGGTTCAACAGGAATGAGAAAAATAAAAAATAAAGCTCTCAAAGATCGTGATATGAGTGATTTACAAGTTTAATCTGTCACATTTAGAACATTGCAGTTAAAGTTGAAGTTATTTCCTCCCTCTGCAGACAGATCACATATTACAGCATAAACGTTGCAGAGTTTTCTAATCCAGCGTCCAACGAGGAAACTCAAACCATCCCCGACCTGTTAATAAGAACTTTGGCTCTTTGGCTTTTTGTGTTTTGTTCTGTTTGTTTTTGCTGTTTTCGCTCCCTGAATTTTCTCTGTGTTGAACTCCCTGTGTGTGCTTGGCTTATGTTGCACAGTGCTTGCTGCTTGCACGTAAAAAAAAAATGTAATTAATGTCCGGCAGTAATTAAGGTTTAATAACACAGTTAATAGGCTGAGCATTGCATTAACACTGTCGTGGTGAATCCTGACTGTACAGTATGTGCACTCATGGAGCTGGATATTGATCGATAATCATATTTAATGTGAGTTAAAACATGTTAGAGAAGCTCAGACATCTCAGACATAAGACATAAATATTAAACTATTAAACTAACAACTTTGTTTCTTAAACTCTAGTTTCATGAGTGCTTTCTCTCATATTTAACAACAAACTTTATTCAACCTGACTCAGCTTCTTACTACTTAAATAAATAATCTATTACTTTTTATATTAAACTTTTGTCTTTTGTGGAGGTTTTCCATGATTTGTTCCGGGTTTATTGATTAATGGATGTTGAGTATTGAGTGTGGTGAGTAACATAGATGTGAATGTGGCTGTTTCAGGGATGGGAAAGGAGGTGGAGAACCTGCTGACGGAGAACAAACAGCTCCTAGAGACCAAGTAAGAGTCACAGAGAAGATTAACGCGTTTGTGTTAATCTTCATCCTCATCCAAAGGCACTAAAACTACTCACTGAATTTCATCTTATCTCCTGCTCTTTGACAGAAACGCTCTGAACATTGTGAAAAATGACCTTATTGCCAAAGTGGACGAGCTGTCGAGTGAGCAGGAGGTGCTGAGGGAGGAGCTGGAGGCTGTGAGGCAGTCCAAGAACAAGGTGGACGCCAGGGTCAAGGAGCTGGAGGAAGATCTCAAGAGGTAAAGAAACACAACATGAGAGAAACAACATGCTCCTTTTAAATTGAGAAATGCATACAACCTTTAGAATAACTGTTGAACTGTAATCAAAACTTTAGTGACCCAACCACGTGAATACACACTGACAACAGACGCAGTAAGAGTAACATGAAAGTGTTGAAAAACTGTCACTAGTGTCTGAGTCTGAAAACCAAAGGACAAAACATCTGAGTACAGATTTGTGTTTTCGTGTCCTAGACGGCATCTCGGCTGCTTGAAGCTCCCGTAGTTTCCTGTATTGATCCTTCAGTAAACTGTGCTGAGTCAGTGTCAGGAGAAACTGCTGAGTGAGCGCTTCTTTAAAGAAGAATAAATGCGTATCAGTTTCTTCTTTAGTTCAGCTGTAGTTCAAACGTGTCGTGCATTACACCTGAGCAATAGAGTTTATATAGTCGTGTTGGAGCTCATTTGTTTTTATAGAGGCTCATATTGGGATAGGACGCCTTTTACTTGCAGTTAAAGCCGATAGGGGACTGACATCTGCTGCCATAAAATGCTAAGTTGTAGATTGTGAAACGAGGACCAGGACACAGCTCCACAGGCTCACCAGCATTTTTACAACTCCCAATAAATCTTCAGGTACTTTAGATTGTGAGCTATGAAACAAGACAGTTTTAAGTCAGAGAAGAAATAGATGGATGCTACCAAACAAACAGTTTGCCACGACAGTCAAGAGCATCATCACAAACCGGTTTGATTCCTTCCTTTTGTCTCTCGAGTAAAATAAAGCAGCACATTTTTTATATTAGTAGTAACTGCTGAGCTTTGCCTACTATGACAAGTCAAAATTAAGTAAAGCCTTATCGTTAAAGGTCTCTCAGTGACTCTGGCCTTGTGGCATAACCTCCCTTTCTTTCCAGAAATTCATGAGCCACAAAGAGAAATAAAGTTTGTGTAACGCTGTTTTTTGCTTCTGGACTGCAGGTTAAGAGCGGAGGCTCTCGGTGCGTCTCGGGACTCCAAGGATGAAGGAGGTGATGATGTGAGTAAAACTGTAAATGGTTGTTTTTGGTTGTTAGGTTGACGTGGAAAAAGACGTGCTCTGTTACATTAAAAATAAAAAACATCACCATCCTCTCTCCCAGTTTTCATCACCCATGCAGGATGGCGACATGACAATGACGCAGCGGCGGCGGTTCACCCGGGTGGAGATGGCCCGTGTGCTGATGGAGAGGAATCAGTACAAAGAGAGGCTGATGGAGCTTCAGGAGGCCGTCCGGTGGACAGAAATGATCAGGTAAACTAGAGAGAAAGAACAGCAAATGAGATATAATGAGCTGAATTTCTGTATTTTGCATTTAGCCACACATGTATTCAAAATGTTATTTCAGTGGCCTGATCTTTTGTCCGTGCTTGTACAGCAGCACAAAAATGTGACTCAGAAATGCCTCAGATGGTGGCTAAATTCATAAACCACAAAAGGAAAGCACCGTTTCTTCTTCTTTCCCGTTGACTAACATCTCTCCTCCCTCTTAGGGCGTCCCGGGAAAGTCCTCCAATCCAAGAGAAAAAGAAGTCCACCATCTGGCAGTTGTAAGATTCTGCTTTTTATTAGCATTACTCACTATGATTAGAATAAAAATACTTGACTTGATAAAACAAAACCTCTCTCTTCTCTTTCTCCCTCCACCCATCCATCCATCCACCAGCTTTGCACGTCTCTTCAGCACATCATCCAGCCCGCCGCCTGTCAAGCGGCCATACTACAGTGTCAACATCCACTACAAGTCGCCCTCGCCGGCCGGTTTCTCTCAGCGACGCAGCCACACCATGTGTCAGATCTCCACCTCCAACCGCACGTTGGAGTTCTTCCCCGAAGAGTGAGCAGCAGCCAGCTTGACCCTTTCACTAAAACATTAAAACCTCCATGCCTACCTGCTACTTCACTTTGGTGGCCTGGTTTGCGTGCTCGCTTGTGGCAGCTTGCAGAGCAGAAAGCTTTCAGCAGGGTCTCTCTCAGTGTTCAGTATTTGGGATTGGTTATCCCATTGAGACAAAGCTCTTCATGTATGAAGGCTGCTGCACTAACTCTTTTACATCTTAGAAGAGAGATTAAAGTTTAGTTTGGTGCTTGTAACAACTTCTGTTGCTTTATTTTCTTCCTCTACTTCTTCGTCTTTACAACTTTCCATCTTTTGCTGCTGGCTGGCCAGGCTGCTAACGCTTCGCTCTTTCTCTCTTTCCCCTTTCCTCCCCGTTGCTTCCAGACTGGCCAGTAACAGTGTTGCGTCTCTCCTCAGTGACTCGGCACTGTTGGCCCGCCGAGAGCAGCGGCGTGAACAGTACCGGCAGGTCCGCGAGCACATGCGCCGCGATGACGGCATCATGCAGGCCTGTGGCTGGAGCGTGCCGTCTCGCTTCAAACAGGTACAAACACAAACACACACACACAAATAATCATTACATTAGGGGAGAATAACCTCACCTTCCGACAGCCAGATGTTAAACTTGTTCAAAGCGCACATAAATTAACATAAAAAAACAGTTTGATTTATGATGACCTTGTTTCTAAGTCCATAAAAACTTTGTTTCCAGGTTGACTCTCACGTGTGAAAGTGAAGTAGATTAAATATTATACTAAGTAACAACTCATTGCATTAAAGACTCCTGATGTTTGTGAATACTCACAGGTCCTCTATTAAATTATTGATATGACAGGTGAAACTGGTCGGTGGTCAGCACTCCTATCATCCCATCAGACTGCTACTGGCTGCTGTTTTTGTTTGACCTGTGCTGGTATATCATGACAAGCAAACAGAGTTAAAGATGAAGATCAGTTTGGCTGAAGGAACATTTCATAGTTTTCACAAAGAGCCGTGCTGATAGCTGTCAACAAATCTCAGGAAAAGACCAAAAGCAGCACAGCTTTAGTCTGTTTCTCAATATTTTGTAGCACTCAATCGGCACCCATGTCTATTGGCTTCTACTGAAGACAAAACATGGTACAAATATGTAGTTTCATTTTTTTTAAAGGATAATTTCTGATGCAGATTAATACAAATTTGGTGCTTTAGTGAATATTTCTAACAGCAGAACAGTGTATGTTTGTATTTATGTTCACTGACATAAATGAACGTGTGCATGTTTTGTTCTTTTGGAGCTCAATGGCACAGCGGAATAAGATTAAATTAAACCAACACCTGTAAGAGTTATACATCTTTTCCCACTTTCAAGCTTAAACAACATTATATAGCATCAAAGTGTATTTTTAATCGGACCCTGTGCAGCTAAAAAAAAAAAGGCCAGAGGGGCCGAGTGTGTTGGTAGGCAGGTGGCTCTAACTCTGGTCTCCCACAGAATGGAGGTCAGACGGACAGCGCTCAGGACAGCCCGCTGAAGAGACAACAGGCAAGTGAGACCGACAGAGCGCCAGCATGCGCCCCTCCTCTTTAACTTTCCCCCCTAAAGGCCAGACCACTTTGGCTGAACGGAAACAGACAAAACACTGAACACATAACCAGATAATGAAGACTGCATACTCTCTACACTGCATTGTTAAAAATAGCTTTTTAAATAAAGGTCCAACAACTCAAAATGCATGAAAATGAAGGGAAACATTTCATTTTGTCCACAAACACACACCTTACTGCATCTCACTGAACCTTGTCGGAGTTGACTCCATCTTAATCCTCTCTCCCTCTGTCAATGTTGCAACATTTTAACCTTTAACCTCTGTCTGTCTCAACCTGCCTCAACCTCAACATTGATGCCGTCATCACGTACTTACCTCCTGGTTAGATCTCAGAGTTCTTCCTTAAAGGAAAAATCCACTGTAAAACACTTTAAATGATGGAGTCCAATAGAAGAAAACTCAGATTAGTTCTGCAGTAATGAGCAGAGATGGTCGATTCTCCAGTGGCATCCTGAGAAAAAATAGGAGCTGTGACATCACAGATTAGTGACTTCAGTGGAGTTTTCCTTTAACACCTGGTGTGTATGTGCTGTACATGTATACGGTACATACACAAACACTGAATGTTGTCGTTTTTCATTAGTGGACAGTAACAGTGGAGAAGTTTTGATGGAAGCAGACAATAATCTTTCATTTATTTGCTCGTCTCCTGACTTCTTTTTATCATATCTCTGTTTTTAGGCCACTAATGACAAAGAGGACAACCGCATGAAGAACGTGCCCGTCCCGGTGTACTGTCGTCCTCTGGTGGAGAAGGACCCCAACAGGAAGGTGAGGAGTTGACAACATCATAACTGTCTGCTGCACAGTATAATATTGTATGAAAACACAGTACTTACTTTAAAAGTGATGGAGTGTTGTGTGAAGTATGAAGAGTGATAGAAAAATGAGAAGCCGAACATCATTGTCTGATAAACTTTGTTGTATTAATAAAAGGTGAAAGGACTCTGGAAAGGACTGTTTGGTACGCCCGTAAACTCATACAAATATGTTGTTTTACATATTTTCCTTTATTTATGATCACATTTTGATGACACTTTACACAGTTATCATTGTTTGATAATATCTTTTTTCAAACAGAAACTGAGATGTTCCCATTTAAGACAAAAAATAAGATGATAAGTTCAGAAGAGAAATAAAAGATTGCATGAATATCATCGTATTATTCCTCTATATGTGGGCTGATTCCTTGTAACTGTTGTCATTTCTCTGTCATTAGTAGACATTCCATATTTTGTCACGAGTATTTAATATCCTACAGAAATACTGAAGATCTTTATGCTGACAGCATTCTTGACCCAGCAGGATTAAAGGACTGACAAAGGACATTAGGCCACAAATAAAGCATAAATGTCTCCCAAAATGGGGCCTTGTGCTTCATTGTCCCAACTTTAAAACATCATCTTACAATATTACTCTTCAACTATCTCTTCAACCACTGAGCATTCACATATTTATGTGTGTGCACATGCTTGTAGTTGTGGTGCGCAGCTGGGGTGGACCTGACTGGATGGAGGGCCAGCAGCCAGGAGTCGCTCCCAGCCAAAGCACCGTCAGGCAGCAGTGACCCCCTGCACGCTGAGGAGAACGGAGGCGGCAAGAAGAGCAGCCACAACTCCCCAGAGAAGAGAAAGGTAGGCCGAGGCTTTATACGCTAAACTACTCATAAATAGAGTTAAATCGAGAATAAATAGAGTGTTAAAACTCTCACACAGTCGAAGGAGCTCCAGGAAACAGACACCATGAGCAGTCGAGTGTGGATCCTCACCAGTACCCACTCTGCAAGCAAGGTGGTCATCATCGACGCCAACCAGCCGGGCTCACTGGTCGACCAGTTCAACGTCTGCAACGCCCACGTGCTCTGCATCTCCAGTGTGCCAGGTGAGACAAAAAGTCCTTGCTTGAACCACTATTTTTATGTTTAATTTCCAGTTATCAGACTGTACATCAACAGTTGTTTGTTTGTTTACGTGTGTGTGTTTGTATCCAGCTGCCAGTGAAAGTGATTATCCAGCAGGGGAGATCGTGTTGGATCCGGGTGATGGTGGAGCAGGTGGTGGTGAGGACACTGGCAGTGTGGAGGGCATGTTGGCGGGTATCACTCTTGTCGGCTGTGCCACCAACTGCAGCGTCGCCCGTAGCAACTGCTCCTCGCGTACCGACACGCCCATAATGGACAAAGGACAAGGTGGGCACCTCCTAAACGCGCCTGCTTGTCTTTATTATCATAGAAAGCAGCTGGTCTGTTTATTTCAACACTGGTTGTGCTTCAGCTCCCACAGCTCCCCCCATGAATGGGAAGATTCACCCCGCCCAGTCGGCTGAGGAGGCCACCGAGGCAACCGAGGTTCCCGAGTCGACCACCAGCCACACAGAGCTGGGACCTCCAGGACCGTTTACTGAGCATGTGTTCACCGATCCCCAGCCTCGTCCTGCAGAAGCCTCAGACAGGTAGGACCTCACTCTGTCCTCGTGAAGGCAACCATCCATTAATGAATACATTTTAATAAATGAACGAATAAATGTTTGTTGTCCATCCACACAGGAGTGCAGGACAGTCCAAAGAGGAATCATCTCACCCTCCAGAGTCAGAGGACGGAGGTGAAGAGACCAAGAACTACACCAGTGTGGCTCCCACGATGTGGCTCGGGGCCCAGAACGGCTGGTAAGTTTCTCACAACCTCTGCTGGAGCCCTAAAAACATACCCTGCTCACACAAGTTTATATTTTAATTGTTACCTCTTTACTTTTGTAAATGAAGATCAGTCACAGTCTGGACTCTATGTGCAGTTTGGTTTTGCTCTGGAGTATCTTGCCTCTGTTCTCCTTCAAGGCTCTACGTCCACTCAGCGGTTGGAAACTGGAAGAAGTGTCTGCACTCCATCAAACTCAAAGACTCTGTGCTCAGTCTGGTGTAAGTGCTGCTCACAGTTTAACTCAAAAAATCACTTAAAAAAAAAAAGAAGAATTTCTGTTACTCCAACTGTCTCTGTCTGCTCATTGATTGCAGGCATGTGAAAGGCCGTGTGCTGGTTGCCCTCGCTGACGGGACCCTCGCCATTTTCCACAGATCAGAAGGTATTTGGGTTACACACACACCAAACATAAGAAAAGCAGCCTTGATATTTGTTTTGATATTAGTTGCCACCATTCAGGCTGATGCACAAAACTCTGAATGATTAAATGTAAATGTAAATATCACATTCACTCATTCATACACCGATGGCCCAGCCTTTGGGAGTTCAGTATCTTGCCCAAAGACACTTCAACATGCAGAACCACCGATCTTCTGATTAGTGGACAACCTCCTCCACCTCCTCAGCCACATTTATAGCGCCTGTACTATAAATTCATCATATGAACCTGTAAAACATCATTATTAAACATCACAAAACACACATCATTTATTGTAGCCGACTTCAGCTTGTGTGTGGTTTTGTCAACAGATGGCCAGTGGGATTTGTCCAACTACCACCTAATGGACCTCGGTCGGCCTCATCACTCCATCCGCTGCATGGCTGTGGTCCACGATAAGGTTTGGTGCGGCTACAAGAACAAGATCCACGTCATCCAGCCCAAGAGCATGCAGATCGAGGTGAGTTATGAATCCACTTTGTCTTGTATATGGCAGTAAATTTCTGTAATAACGAGCTGATTTACTGCTCCGTAGAAGTCCTTTGACGCCCATCCTCGTCGGGAGAGTCAGGTGCGGCAGCTAGCGTGGATCGGTGATGGTGTGTGGGTGTCGATCCGACTAGACTCGACCCTGCGTCTCTACCATGCGCATACACACCAGCACCTCCAGGATGTGGACATCGAGCCGTACGTCAGCAAGATGCTGGGTGAGAGAACAAAGGCTTGTTGAAGTCAGCTGCAGCTTTTTTCATAAATAGCTGATGATCACCACAGGTTGATCTCCGCTGACTCTGGTTGTAATTCACAGGTACTGGCAAACTGGGCTTCTCTTTCGTGCGAATCACAGCACTTCTGATTGGTGGAAATCGACTCTGGGTAGGAACTGGAAACGGTGTCATCATCTCCATCCCTCTGACAGAAAGTGAGTCTGAATTTGTTTATACAGCTGTACAAAACAAACACGTAGAAAGAAGAAGAAATAGAATATGAATGCCTTGTTATGTGCTAAAACTACAAAAAACTCTTGAGATATTTGTTCATTTGTGGTCTGATCTGTCTGTATGTTACTGATTTAAGTTACATCTGGTGGAAAATGTCCAGCAGCACCACCGTGTGGTCACTTTTTGTCTTAAAGCCACGAGGACATTTTATCCTGGGTCCCTGAATTGAAGGGAAATAAACTAGATGATGATCTGAAATTCAGCTAATGGGACTGAGCCTGAACTGACCAATCAGAGGTCTCCTTTCAGCCTCACATAATGTGTCCTCCTTTAGCATACTCCCTCTTCTCCCCGTCTTTCTTTCCACCTTCCTGCCTCCCCTCAGTGCTTTCTCAGTCGGTCTTGCTCATAACTGTCACTGTCCTTTCTCCTCTCCGTTCTCCTCCCACCCTCCTTCTCTTTCTCTTCCGCCTCCTGTAGCGGTGGTCCTTCACCGGGGACAGCTCCTTGGTGTTAGGGGTAAGTGGGAGGCTCCCTCCTGCTGTTGTGATCTACCTTTTCTCGCCCGGTCAAACCATCACGTCCCCTGTTGACTGAAGCTTCCCGTTTCTTTAAGCTTAGACACTCGATTTGTCCTTTTTTCCATGAGCTGAAGGTCAACAAAAGTATTCTTTGCGCAATGATTTTACTGTTTACCGTTGATCAGAGCGGTGCTTTTACTCATTGGTTGCTTTGCATGTTATCATCATGATTTATTACGTCATTGTCTAAATGTTTGTATCAGATCCACTGCATGCAAGAGAAAATACTCTAAACTCACTTCTTATTTTCAGTTGGTCCATGTGGATTTTGTGGGTGTTTTTTGTTTTTTTTGTCTTCTGCCTGCGTTATGCTGCCACCTATGATTTGCTGGTAAACGTTCCTGGTTGGTTAGTTTCTCACCTCCTGGTTTTTCCGTCCTTCAGCCAATAAGGTGTCTCCTACATCGTCCAGCGGAGTGATCCACGTGTACGGTGACGACGGCTCTGAGAAGAGCACCGGCAGCTTCATCCCTTACTGCTCCATGGCGCAGGCACAGCTCTGTTTCCATGGACACCGCGATGCTGTCAAGTTCTTCGTCTCTGTACCCGGTAGGCACAAAGCCCACAAAGTCTGTCTGCTGATGTAACTGACTACATCATTGAGTCCTTAACGTGGATTTTTAATTTTTGTGTGTGTGACAGGAAACGTTCTGGCCACCCTGAACGGCAGCGTGCTGGACAGCCCATCAGAGGGTCAGGGCTCAACAGCACCACAAGAGACGGAGGCCCAGAGTGTTCACAACGTGTTGGTGCTGAGTGGAGGAGAGGGCTACATCGACTTCCGTATAGGTGAGCACGAAAACCTGATAACAGCTGAGCTATGAGATATGTACTTTACATATTCATTTATTTAAACTCATTCTTAGTTTGTTGTTGAGTGTTCACTGCCCTCCAGTGCTCACATATATGAACTGCAGCACAATTTTGAATTAATGGTTACCACACACTATTATTAATAAATTTAGTACTGATTTTAACATATCGTCAACACAAAGTTTAGTGTGTGTTCATCGTGGGATTACAGCTCTGCGATTATCTGCGTTTTCTCAGGAGATGGAGAGGACGACGAGACGGAGGAGGGAGAGAGTGCTGGAGCTTCGCAGATGAAACCTGCTTTGTGCAAAGCTGAGCGGAGCCACATTATCGTCTGGCAGGTGTCTTACATACCTGAGTGACACCTGGATCTGCTTTAACACCTCACCCACTCATCTCCTTAAACAAATCTCCTCCTCCTCCTCCTTACTCGCCCCCAAAAGCTTCCAGCCACTCCAAACCTTGTAATTATCCCCTGGTCATGTAAAAGTTCCCCCCTTGGCTCTAAAAAACGACCCTCCAAGCCGTGTATCGTCCCTTGTAACTATTATATCCCCCCTCCTGCCCCGTCACCTTGTAACTTTAATGCCTTGTAAGTAACTCCTGATCTAGTAATCTGCCTGTCATCCTGTTTCTGTCCGACACAGGGCATTGTAACTATCTTCATGAGCCTTGTAACCCAGCCTCATAACTACCTCCCTGTATCAATCTTATATTCACCCTGTAAGCACACTGTGTCTCCTCCTATATTTACCTCAATTGTCCTGCATCTGCCCCAAAATTACTCCTCTTCTTCTTCCTCCACTTAGTTTGTCATCTGTGAAACCTCCACCACATCTTAAAGCAAAGCCCAGAGCCCCCGACATGCATCAACTGTACCAAAAAATACAAACAAAACAAAACAAGAACAGCGGGTACAGAAATGTGAATGACAACACTAACTTGCATTTGCACCAGAAATCTGATTTTGCTAACAGCCAATCAGAAATCCATAACCATTTACACCTTGATATGAACCTTGTTTAAGCAGAGCTAACAGATGCAGATGTCTTTGACGGTGTTTGAGTGTATACAAGCATACAGACGTTCTGTTTCAGCTTTAAGATTGTAGCGGATTTGAGGGTAAGTGATGGTGCGACGACATGGAATGAATGGAAAGTCAAAATTACATCGAGTTCAGCACAGAAATCTGGGCTTTTTTTGGGGCTGTTAACTAAAATATTTTGCATCCAATCTCGCATTTGAAGTCTCGATAGTGACGTTTGTTCATTTTCTACCCTAATATATAAAAACGAGGAGATTGATAACGACTTGTGTGCTGTATCAGACCCCCGAATCGTAGGAAATAGGTCATGCTGGAGTCACGTGAGGTTATGAAACCAGTCGAAGGGGGTTGAGCGTAACGCGTCAACGGTTTGGTCAGACTAATTTCTCTTGTCTGACTGGCTGTTGATCAGACGGTTTGGTGTAAAGCAGGTGGACAGTGATGTGTTGTCATTACGTGTACAGGGATTATTGTAAATCTCCAGACACACTGAAGCCCATCCTCTTTGTTGAGTATGAAAATTCATGCATTGATCTTTATCTGTGTGGATTAAATATTAAACATATTTGTGTGCTGAAAAAAAAAGAAAACATGCGGTTGATGTGTGGATGTCTTATTTCACAAAAAAAAAAAAACATTAATGGAAAAAAAAAGGATTTCAGGATCAGATTTTATTGTTTTTGACAATTTTCACACAGCAAAGCCTGAACGTGACAAGAGTGGCAGCTTTGATAAGCACGATAAAGTGCATCTTCTCTTTAATTTGGACACACATGATGATATTACAAAACCACAATGAGAAATATGTGCTCATATTTTAAAACTCTTTACATTCAAGTAGTCCCACATGATGAAACAATCTATTTTACAGAATTTGAATTTAATAAAGAGGAAACTGAAAGTCGTGAATGTGTAACAAGGCAATAATTGTGTCTCATATTGTAGAAACATTTACATTTTGGCTGATTTTTCCATAATAAAAACTTAAAAAGGAGCCAGAACTGCATCCAAAATAAACCAAGCTGGTAAACACTTTCTGTTATTTGATTATTCACAACAATAAGTTTCCTGTTTTTCCACAGAAATTAACCTTCAGGGTGTTTTTTTTTATTTTTAATACAGCTACTTAATGACATTTTATTGCTCCACATTCAAAGCTTATTGCTGAAAAACTGTAAACATGAGATAGTGTTCTGGACTGAACAAAAACAATGAAATCTGTAGCAGAAGCAGCAGCAACGGTCAAGTTGCTGATCAAGTTCTCGCTCGCTTAGTGCATGTTTGGTTTGTCATTTCACCTCAGGTAAATAAATGTTTTATGAAAAAGCAACGACGAGCTACTAAAGCCAAAAAAATATTCATCTGAGGTATGATGATGATCCGCCATGTAGTGACGCTGGTTCACCTACAGGACGGTGTACACGCAGCACATGTAGGCCGTTAGTTGTAGATCCAGTGGCTGCTGCCGTCCTCCCAGCAGTGAAGCTCGTTCTGGCGAAACCACAGAGGGATTTCCTTCTGGGCGCTCTCCACCGAGTCGCTGCCGTGGATCACGTTCCTGAGAGCAGACACGGACATGTTCGCACAGAAAAAGAACACAAAGGTTTGGTTGTTTACACTGTGGAAAGTGGAGGCGTGTGACATTTATCACATCATATTCATCAGCCCTTTCCAGCTGGAAACGTTGCAGATTCGAGGGAATACTAACGCTTAATCTGCTGCCACCATGTCCAGATCCCGGATAAGCGGAAGACAATGGATGGACGGGTGGATTAATTTAACAATATTCAAAAGGTTTTTGAGAATAAAGAACAGTACAGCTGGTGTAACGGTCAACTGTAGGGAAAGAAAAGCATTGTTGGTGTGATAACACTGTTTTTTTTTTTGTTCTTTTATACGTTTTTTTAGAAACATACTGGTGACACAGATTTTATGGGACTGGAGAAATAAAAGAAGAAAATTATAGAGAAATGTTTCATACTTAAAAGAAACATCGAGTTACATGGAAACTGTCTGTAAAGATCCGGCACACCCACAGTTATGTGGGATGTGATTTTAATAATCTGGTTGATTAGATTTCTTCTCAGGGCGTGTACAGACTGACAATTTCCTCAATCTCCTGCAAGATTTCTATCATCTATCAAACACGAACAAACATCTTTATCTTATTAGTAACACATGCCCTTCCTGCTATGACAAATCAAAATGTCTAAGGAGAGTTGAACCATCAGGTGATCTTACCTGCCCACTTCCACGCCGTAATCTCCTCGGATTGTTCCGGGCAGCGAGTCCGCGGGGTTCGTCTCACCCAACATCTTACGCGCAGTCTTGACCACGTCCAAGCCCTCCCACACCTGAACAAACACACAAATGCACGTGACTACAGCCTGCAGAGCGACATGACAGGTGAGACTTACTACGCTTGTATATTCATGATTCTGTTTAACGTGTTGGACAGCTTTGTTTTCAAACTGTTCTTGTTGGACTGTGCCAAATAGCACACTTAGAGTCCCATTGTGTACCTGTTCTACCATGAAATGATTTAAAATCATCCGTATAACAATAACAATAATCTGCGATCCGTATGTCTGTTCTTGCAGAATATGCTCAATTTGTTAGCCAGGCTGCCCAGACTGTGAGCTGAGGGGAGTGTAAGTGTTTGTACCACAAGGTATTTTGGACCACCGGGAAGAAATGAGGCTCCAGAAGCGAAGTTGGGCATAACTATGGATATAATGGCAGAGGCGAAGAGACCGAAGAAGACTCTTATGGAGGGAGCGACCAAACATGAGGCCACCAGACAAGAGTAAATCTGTCTGATTGTGGTTTGTTCTGTGCTGAAGCCCTCTGACTTTCTGAAGTCTTCAGTGTCCTGTGGTCATGTGGACAGTCTGTGAGAAAATCTCACCATGGCTACGACTGGTCCGGAGCTCATGTAGTTGATCAGATCCTTGAAGAAAGGCTTAGTCCTCAGTTCCCAGTAATGTTCCCTCAGAAGATCCTCAGACGCCTGACACACAAGAGACACAAATCCAATTAAATCAATAAAAGTATAAGTCATTTATTATGTTTATTTATCTGAAGCCTGAATAATAGTCTCAACTGAAAATAACTGGCTGACACCCCAAAGTACCTGCAGAAGTTTGAGGCCCACCAGTTTGAACCCTCTCCTCTCGAAGCGACGGATGATTTCGCCAACCAGTTTCCGCTGAACGCCATCTGGTTTCACGGCGATGAAGGTGCGCTCATTCACACCTGTCCAGCCTAAAACCAGAGACAACATACGACAAGAGAAATGTAGGTACAACCAACTTGCGTTTAAAGTGAAGAAAGACGGCCACAACATACAAGCCACAGCAGCTTGCATGCACCTCGGTATATCCTGGAGGAGGCAGCATCATTCATTCAAGAGCCTCACACAAGGCTGAGCTCTGCATGGTGTATTTACACGTGTCTAATCCAACCTCTGCACCCTGTGGACACACACACACACATGCAGCAGTGTACACACAGGTTTGAACTACATGCGTGTCTACACGTGTTGTCTGTTATTTGTTAGCTTTACGAGCCACTGTTGGACTCACAAACATCACCGTGGACAAGCTGCAAAATATTGTATTATTCTGCAGCTTGTCTTGTTGTCTTATCGTCTCTGTCTTTGTAATGAGAAGTTTCTGTGAGGAGTTTTTAGTTGATCACCTTCGTGGCTAAGATAAGCATCACATTCCTCATTATGGGAGGATTTCCGAGAGAAAATTGCTTTCCCCTGGTCTCTGTTTTTCTCTGACCTTTCAGCTGAGAATACTATTTATAACTTAGTATTACCTAACTCACTGGTTCTCAAACTGTGGTACAAGTACCACTAGTGGTACGCGGCAGATTCTTAGAAACATTTAATGGAAAAAAAAACTGATTCTGTAATATTTTGTATCAGTATCATCCAGCTCCATAGTCACATTACATTCATGCAGGTAGTACATAGCGTGCATACATCCATGATTAGTTACAAGCTACTAAAATGTGACGGGAGATAGTAAGTGGAGATAAAATGAATGGCTCAGAAACTCTGAAGAGAAGTGCTGATCAGGAAGAAGTTGTGGACCTTGAACAACAGTCAACAATAGAAAAAAGATAATTCCTATATATCCTGCATGAACTGTCTGTATGTAAACATCTGGCGTCTGTCATGATGGTCATACTCGGAGAGCTGAATATATCCTGAGGTTGTACACAGAGTGAAAAGTTTGAGAAACATTGCTCTAATTTAGGGGTGTCAAACTTCGTTTAGTTCATCCGCCACATACAACCCAAGACCAGTAAAACCAGTTTGCATAACACTTCCCCTCTTTACGATTAATGAACCATTTATTTATAAAACACAGTGAACTGCCTGAGACGTCTTAAGAAGGGCAATTTGTTCAATTCAGCCATTACATGTGCGTTACAACTCACAGACACAATGAACAATGTAGTTCTTTATTTCTTACATTTAGTACTACTTTTATTTTTTTAACTGAAATAAAAGACTTATCTGCAACTTCACTGCAAAGTCCAGTGGGCCAGTATGTTTGACACCACTGCTCTAAATGAATAAATAAATAAACAGTCTTTGTAATGACGATGTTGTTAGATATTACAGTCGTGTGCTCGTATTGTCTTTTTAACCTCATTGTAATCTTACTCTGCTGAATGCATCAAACACAAAACCATTTCATATAGTTTAAAGTAGTTAAACTATATAATAATACATTTAAAATGTCTTAACACGTTAATTTCTGAGCACAGGTTTAAATCCATAGGTTAGTTTTAATGCTATTGTTCATTTGTTCGTCTCTCGCTGGACTTTCCTCCACAGTCACTGTCTGTCTCTGTTAATCTGTAAATCCAAAGACACCCCGCACTTTATCAGCAAACAGCCTCAGTCTAAGTTATTATTTCAGCCCATGTTTGGTCTCACCAGTGTCTCCAGTCTTTGCTCGTTTAACCTCCACCTCTCCAGGCTCACGTAGCTCTCCCCTTGACCTTTTTCTCGGCCCCATTGCAGCAGCTCTCTCTCTCTCCGGCTGCAGGAGCCTCTCTTGCCCTCTCATGAAATGCGCTAACACGTGAGCTATTAATAGGATGATGAATCAACTCATTTCACAGTGAGGACTCACTGACTGCCCCGCTGCTGTTAGTGTAACGTTGGGTTAGCAAACGCAGACATTTGGGGTATTAATAGTCACACTTGCAACTCTACATAACTTCTGTGTTATATAGCATTAGTTATGTTATGTCTATCAAAGTTAACTGCACCTTCATGACACTATAGTTTCACCAGTTAACCGCTCCTCTTGCAGCTAGCCCGGCGAGTCTTGCGTGGTGGAAACTGTGAGCATATTATCCACAGACAGAGAGAGAGAGAGTCAAACTGAAGAGTGAGTGAAAGACGCGTGAAGTATAAACACGTAAAACACCAACCTGCCTGGAAGATGTACGCGAATATAGACAGAAACAGGCAGATCATTGTCGCCAGCTGGACACGCTTGAAGAAGGAGGGAAGGAGGACGTACGCATGCACGAACGTAACGCACGCACGTTGCCTAGGAACGCTCCCCGAAAAGCGCGGGCATGTGATGTTCCATGACGGCTCACGAGGAACAAATAATATGCAAATGTATGGAAGCTCAGAAAGGACACATGTTTAATGTTTACTGACTGATTAAAGGAGCAGTGTGTAAGATTTGTGTTTTTATGTAGGTATGATCACCTAAAAATAAAAATATTTTTGTTTTTGTTACTTAAATCAGAATCAGAAATACTTTAATAATCCCAGGGGGATTTTTGTTACAATACGTCAGTATACAAACAAACAAAAACAACAAGTAACCACCTATTAAGAACAAAAAAGAAAATTCTAAACTATATATATAGATTAAAGGTACATAAAAGATCACATTTAAAAAAAACTTATCAAACTAATTAAAAACTCATCAAATCATTTTCAGAATCAGAAATACTTTAATAATCCCAGAGGAAAATTAATATATATATTTTTTTTTTTACAATACTCCAGTATACAAAACAACAAAAAGAACATATGTAAACAATCTATTAAGAACAAACATAAATATATATATATTAATATATATATATATATATATAAATATATACAAATATATAATATATAATATATAAATATATATATATTAAAGGTATATAAAGGATCAAATTTACAGTTAAATAATGTGAAACTTGTGAAAAAATGTTTAGATCAGCCAGTGTCTATAAACATGTTCTGTTTTATTTATAAAATATAAATATATTTTAATGTATCATATGACTGACGTTCATGCACTGCTGCCTCTGCTAGCCCTGTACCAAGATGGCTATGTATATATGTCTATGCGTGGGACTGCTTCCCGACCCCGCGACAACCTTGATAAGGTATGTGCATCAGTTACGCACACGTTTATTCATTCTTACTCTTATGTTCTTGTCTAAGCATAAAAAATATTAATGATGAGAAAGAATAATTGGATTATTTATTCAGTTTTTTTTGGTGTTTTTTTGTTTGTTTGTTTTGTTAGGTTGTTGGCACCTACTCCTGCCTCCAGAGGGCGCAAATTGAAAGCTGCTCTTCACGATGAACAGGAAAAGAGTTGCTGTTGACAGTGGAGAGGTCAATTACAGAAAAATTGACAATGAAGCATTACTCCACAGGACTAAGGTGTTCAGAAGAAAAGACAAAGTCCTTGAACCACCTGGTTCAAGAAAATTTTAACACATCAGATCAAAGCATTAGAAGGCTCCCTGCATAATTTAAGAAAAATGTCAGGGACTAGAGACTATTGAAAAAAAGAACAAAGACATTGAGGCTTACAAGATAGAAAATTACGAGCTAACAAAAGCAGATGCCTGTAAAAAGAAGAACATGTTGAGATGACCAATCGAACACAGGACCGCGTAATTGATTTAATGAAATGGATTAATGAATTGGAGAAAAGAACAAAACATCAAATCCGTAAGATGATGTCTGTCCAGAGATTGCTGATAAGTCAAAATTTATTCAAAGCTCTACAGAGTAAAATATTGAAGAACTCAAGAGAAAGCAAAAACAAGACTCGTGAGATCAATTCGATCTTGAGACAGCAGTGTCACCTTGTGTTACGGACCTCAAGGGCTCGCAAGGCCCGAAACATATTTAAAGAAAACATAACGACAAAAGTTGTCACTAAACCAATAATAATTTTTATGAATTCAAAAACAAACGAAATAATTCCCCAAGAAAACAACAAAACAAAAGGGTTGGAGGTTCCTGGCCAAAACAAACAAAACGAGAGAAAGAACACTGAGCCAGCCAACGGCCGTCGCACCCAGCATCCACTCCCAAACTAAGCCTGCCTAAAACCCACTACCTAAATGAAAAAAAAAGACAGAAAACAGGACTACCAAGGAACCCCCGAACCAAAACTAAAATAACAAAACCCAAACGGCTCCTGGCATCCAGCGCCTCATCTTCACACCGGATCACCTGCAGGGAAAATAGAGAGAGAGACAAGAGAGAGACACCTCTTTAAGTCAGCTCATGCTGACGAGACAATGAGTCTCACCTGGGGTCTCTGTGCACAGAGAGAGAGAGAGAGGGAGAAAAAGGGGTGGGGAGAAACAAACACACACACACACAGAGTTCTACTTCCTGGCCACACGTAACACCTTGCAAAACAACATAAATATCTGGGGAGAAAATGTGCAATGGTGAAGCAGCTACTGGCAAATAAAAAGGCAGCACACAACATTGTTAGAGATTATGGCCTATTTAGCAAAAGTCTGAAGGAAGCAAATCATGAGGTACGTGGAGGACGTTACACGGGACTCGCACAGGAGACGTAAGCGCCGTTGAACGGCTGCACCGCGTTTTAGCTCCGTCCTTTGCCCGGCGTCAACTCACACCGGGGGCGTGTTGGCTATGTAACGGCAGCGGAGCGTTCCAGGCCATATTCGTATCACGGGATCACGCGAGAATCCTGGACGTACGCGAGACCCCGCGATAAACTGTGCATAAAGACACATAAAGACAAACAGCGTTCAGTTCTTCTTCATCTCGCTTCATATCTGTTTAAAGCATCGTTGTGAAGATGGCGACTGGGTCGGGTTGGCAGCTGTATTACTGCCCTGCCGGTCAGGGGAAATTTAGTTCATCCTCCGCTACTACCACCACCACCACCGGCATCGCCATGGAATATACCCAAGACCTGCACCTGAAGATGAGCAAGAAAATAGCACCGCTAACAAAGGTTATCTATGCACTGAACACGAAAAATGACGAGCACAAGGCGGCCACTCTGAAGGAGGCCCGCGAAGAGAAGGTGCAGCAGATTCTGTCTGAGACCCGAGAGAAGATACTGCAGTACAAGAGCAAGATCAGCGATAAGATGGACCTGAAGAGGCGGATCCAGTCTCTGGAGGAGTCCATGGAGCTCCACGAGAGGATGAGTTCGAGAGCTACCGTCAAGAGGGTGGAGGACATGCAGCTTTGCACTGAGGCGCAGCACACGCAGCGCGTGGTGTCCATGTCGAGGGAGGTGGAGGAGATGCGTTTCAGGAGAAAGAATTTTTCAACTTGAGAAAATAGGGATAATGAAGCATTACTCCTGAGGACTGAGGTGTTCAGAAGCAAAGACAAAGAATGTGAACCACCTGGTTCAAGAAAATTTTAACACATCAGATCAAAGCATTAGAAGATCACTTCTCTGGACACACACAGATAGTGTTTGTGATAGTAAAATGTCAGCAGCGGCACTCTAATAGTAACACTAATAAAATATGGTGTACACATGCTTTACTGTAAACATTTTATATACGGTATGTAAAATATTATGAGATAATATATATTTTTAAAATAATTTAAATGTATCTTGTTGATGGTGTGGTCCATGCTCGTGAAATGACTATTGACAATATTGCCATGTCCACTTTTACTGCTTTTGTCTCTCACAATCAAGATTTTAACTGAATCACTGAATTAACTATTTCTCAACACTCACCCACTTTCCAACCTCACAATGAAAGTTAGACTCTTGTCACAGCCAACAAATATTTGCAGCAAGTAACTCGCTGTACATTTCTGCACAGAAACAGGCAGATCATTGCTCTTCACGGTGAACAGGAAAAGAGTTGCTGTTGACAGTGGAGAGGTCAGTTACAGAAAAATTGACAATGAAGCATTACTCCACAGGACTAAGGGGTTCAGAAGAAAAGACAAAGTCCTTGAACCACCTGGTTCAAGAAAATTTTAACACATCAGATCAAAGCATTAGAAGGCTCCCTGCATAATTTAAGAAAAATGTCAGGGACTAGAGACTATTGAAAAAAAGAACAAAGACATTGAGGCTTACAAGATAGAAAATTACGAGCTAACAACGAAAGCAGATGCCTGTAAAAAGAAGAACATGTTGAGATGACCAGTCGAACACAGGACCGCGTAATCGATTTAATGAAATGGATTAATGAATTGGAGAAAAGAACAAAACATCAAATCAGTAAGACGATGTCTGTCCAGAGATCGCTGATAAGTCAAAATTTATTCAAAGCTCTACAGAGTAAAATAATTGAAGAACTCAGAAAAAGCAAAAACAAGACTCGTGAGATCAATTCGATCTTGAGACAGCAGTGTCACCTTGCAAAACAACATAAATATCTGGGGAGAAAATATGCAATGGTGAAGCAGCTACTGGCAAATGAAAAGGCAGCACACAACATTGTTAGAGATTATGGCCTATTTAGCAAAAGTCTGAAGGAAGCAAATCACAAGGTACGTGGAGGACGTTACACGGGACTCGCACAGGAGACGTAAGCGCCGTTGAACAGCTGCACCGCGTTTTAGCTCCGTCCTTTGCCCGGCGTCAACTCACACTGGGGGCGTGTTGGCTATGTAACGGCAGCGGAGCGGGCCAGGCCATATTCGTATCACGGGATCACGCGAGAATCCTAGACGTACGCGAGACCCCGCAATAAACTGTGCATAAAGACACATAAAGACAAACAGCGTTCAGTTCTTTTTCATCTCGCTTCATATCTGTTTAAAACATCGTTGTGAAGATGGCGACTGGGTCGGGTTGGCAGCTGTATTACTGCCCTGCCGGTCAGGGGAAATTTAGTTCATCCTCCGCTACTACCACCACCACCACCGGCATCGCCATGGAATATACCCAAGACCTGCACCTGAAGATGAGCAAGAAAATAGCACCGCTAACAAAGGTTATCTATGCACTGAACACGAAAAATGACGAGCACGAGGCGACCACTCTGAGGCTTACAAGATAGAAAATTACGAACTAAACGAAAGCAGATGCCTGTAAAAAGAAGAAGAACATGTTGAGATGACCAATCGAACACAGGACCGCGTAATCGATTTAATGAATTGTAGAAAAGAACAAAACATCAAATTAGTAAGACGATGTCTGTCCAGAGATCGCTGATGAGTCAAAATTTATTCAAAGCTCTACAGAGTAAAATAATTGAAGCACTCAGAGAAAGCAAAAACAAGACTCGTGAGATCAATTCGATCTTGAGACAGCAGTGTCACCTTGCAAAACAGCATAAATATCTGGGGAGAAAATATGCAGTGGTGAAGCAGCTACTGGCAAATGAAAAGGCAGCACACAACATTGTTAGAGATTATGGCCTATTTAGCAAAAGTCTGAAGGAAGCAAATCACGAGGTACGTGGAGGATGTTACACGGGACTCGCACAGGAGACGTAAGCACCGCTGAATGGCTGCACCGCGTTTTAGCTCCGTCCTTTGCCCGGCGTCAACTCACACCGGGGGCGCGTTGGCTATGTAATGGCAGCGGAGCGGGCCAGGCCATATTCGTATCACGGGATCACGCGAGAATCCTGGACGTACGCGAGACCCCGCGATAAACTGTGCATAAAGACGCATAAAGACAAACAGCGTTCAGTTCTTCTTCATCGCGCTTCATATCTGTTTAAAGCATCGTTGTGAAGATGGCGACTGGGTCGGGTTGGCAGCTGTATTACTGCCCTGCCGGTCAGGGGAAATTTTGTTCATCCTCCGCTACTACCACCACCACCACCGGCATCGCCATGGAATATACCCAAGACCTGCACCTGAAGATGAGCAAGAAAATAGCACCGCTAACAAAGGTTATCTATGCACTGAACACGAAAAATGACGAGCACGAGGCGACCACTCTGAAGGAGGCCCGCGAAGAGAAGGTGCAGCAGATTCTGTCTGAGACCCGAGAGAAGATACTGCAGTACAAGAGCAAGATCAGCGATAA